>NW_012101843.1:1108983-1186309 GCF_000951045.1 Mandrillus leucophaeus
CGGGCGAGGTGGCGGGCGCCTGTAGTCCCAGCTACTCGGGAGGCTGAGGCAGGAGAATGGCATGAACCCGGGAGGCGGAGCTTGCAGTGAGCCAAGATCACGCCACTGCACTCCAGCCTGGGTGGCAGAGCGAGACTCTGTCTCAAAAAAAAAAAAGAAATATGTCACAGAATTTTACGTATCTAAGTAAAATGCTCCCTCAATCTCACCAGAGGAATATAAAATGAAAAGTGACAGACATCCTATCTCCTCCAACATCCCATTCCCATTCTTCAGAAGTAACTACTGTTAATTGTGTACTCTTCCTTCTAGAAATTTTATTTGTATGTATTAATATATATAGACATAGATACAGATATATCTTTTTTACATAATCAGGATCAAGCAATTCTCAAATTCTAAACAGGTTAAAAAAGAGTATATAAGCTGAATTAATTTGGTTACTGTTCTTTATTTTCTCTATACTTTTGGGATCATTTTCACTCACAGGTTCAATGAAATGGTAGAAAGTTCTTTTTGATCTGTAGGAGATAATACATAGTTAAAGAATATTTTACTTCTTATTCTTTTGTGACTGGCTCTCCATTCAGATTTCCAGTTCTTTTTTGATTTCATGATTCTGAATTTTTGATTCCAGCTTTCCGGCTCCCACAGGAGTCTCAGAGATGCCAATTTACTATGGTGCTTTGTAAAGATGAAAAATCAAGCTCGCGGTAATTTTAATTTAATAAATCTCCATTAGATCCCAAGGCCATTTCCCAGTCATCTTCCAAAATATACATAGTGTTATGTAACATTAGTTCCACTCATAACTCTATGCCAGAGCACATTAGAACACAGCCAAACACTGTAGCCTTGCTTCCTTCCTCTGCCCTCCCACTCCCCTTTGCATGCTATGTGGTTTCCCACCCTGTCCACCACTCAAAACCTAGAACTGTAGTCCCAAGGCTTGGGCTCATTTTCATCTGTTTTCCTGAACTCAAAGGTTCACTTTGCAACTTTCCACTCACTTCCCTTTAATACAGCAGTGATGCTCTTACAGTTTTGCAGAAGAACAAAGTACAAGGCTCTAACTCTCCCAGTTCAAGAAATGTATGTAATGGAAGTTTTCAACTGGAATCAAATTACTGTATTAGTCAAGATCACAGAATGTAACAGGAACTGCCTGAGAAACTGCTCAGAGGCCACAGTTTAGGCAGGGCAATGAAGCCCAGGATGGCTCCCTAAAAGGACCTGAAAGACCCATCGATAAGAGGCAGCAGCCAATGCAACCTCTTGGCCGCATAATTTTAAGTACTCTCTTCTGCCTCCTGCTAGGAGTTACTTCTATGTTTGGGATCCAAACTAACCCAGCAGTATTCCAATGCAAGCAGGGGACAGGTGAATGTCAAATCAGTGCTGGCTGCAAGGTCACTCCCTCACAGCTCATGTTCTTTTAGGGAGAGGTTACTGCCAATCTGCCACTACGCTCTTCTGCCAGTCTCTATTTGATCATAATTAAATGAAGCTTGAGAATCCTGCCTCAAGCCTTTGCTTTCTTCCAGAGAAGGCTGAGTGCTGGTTTCTCCACTGCCAGGCATTCTCTCACCTGCTGCTTTTGAAATCTCAGGACCAATGCGCGTCTGTCTGGGTCAAGGCACCACTTCCCTCTCCTTAACCTTTCACTTCACAATCTGGAGGGACTGGAGCTCCTTCTGATTTTCAGTCCCAGCAGCTGGCCAGCAGTCGGTTCACCTCAGCCATTAAAATGCCAAGATGAGTTTCTGCAGAAAAGCTGGTGATGCTTTGGCCTGCAGCTGCAAGTGGAACAGATGAACTGCTAGCCCAATGCAGAGTCGTCCATCATACTTACTTGCAGCTGTTCCCAAGTTCGCTCACTTCCTTTCCTGCACATTCCAGGGTTTTTCTTTGCTGCACTATAAATCAATTTTCATTCAACTTTTGTGGAATTTGCACTTTTTGTATCTTAAAGGAAAACTAGAAAACTCGATGTCTTATAACATCCTTCCACTCTTGGCCATTTCTTGAACTGTGTGGCCAGGAAACCAGAACACTGTGATTCAGAAGGAATTTGAAGGGAAATGTAAGGTAACGTGTAAAATCACATTACATAGCTAAAATCAGTTAAATGTTCCAAATGTAAGTTCTAAAGATTCCCTGAGATGGGGTGCAGTTAAATATCCAAATCACTTGATATACATGATTATGAATTCATTTCCAACACTGAATATATGCACATAAATATATTGCATACGCATCTGTCTCAGTAGAGTAAAAGGTATAAAGGTACAAATATATGATAATCCAAAAGGTTGTACTGAAACAAATTTTGAAAGCTATGCTCCCATGCACATTAAACTGTGAGTCTGTGAAATCTCCTTGTTGTTGAGTTATAGAGATAATAGCATTTAGCATAGACTCTGCGGTTCAATGATTAAGTGAATTAAAACAAAATGTTCAAATATTGAGGTATTGTGGACTCATTCATTTCATACATGAAATGATTGTACCAGGTACAGTGAAAAGTATATATGCAATTATGAGTTCTTGAGATACAACTATTTTTTATCTAAGGACTAATATTAAACAAATCCAGTTGATTGTATATGTCATATAAAATGGAGTTGTCAATTAATGTGTCAATAAAATTTCAGATAAACAGTGTCCTATTTACTCTGAATAGTTCCCTCTCCCTTGCTGTTAATAGATTGTATTAGATTTTAGAATAAGTTGCACGTCTTGTCATTTGAATATACTTTAGACCACTTAATAGAGCTCTCTGATACTAGATTTACCTTTAAGTATCAAAATTTCAGCATTACAGGTCTATTTGCATGTGTGGCTCATGTGAAATAAATCATCTGATTTTTTAAGCTTGGCACAGAGGAAAAAATCCAGGCTCTGGTAACATGACTGACAGGCTCACTGGAAGCAGTCCCATCTATGTATTAGGCACATAGATTAATAAATGCTTTCAAGTGAATTAAATTAAGAGTTAGAAGATTCAGGGAACGCTCCAACTTAAGCAATAAGTCAAGCAAAAAACTCTCTCTTTACCTAATGTCTACCTCTGAAATTCACAGGGACAATTTTACCCTTTGCATAGAAGATTTAAAGCCCATAAATAACTGTTGTGAGATTAAATGCCCTTTAGTATATAAGACTAAGAATTTATAAAGGTATAGTTTAAGACCTGATATAACAACAACAACAACAATACATGGGAAGTTTCACTTATTATGAAAGTGCTCAGAACCAAGTCTAGAGTAATAAATAGAAAAACACCAACCACTCCTGCTTCTGAGAACCTCCAAACTGCCATTGCTAACTAGGGATATCTGGCAACTAGGTTAATTTACAGGTAAGAAAAAAAACTAAAGAGAAGAAGGAAGAAGGAAAGGAAAAAAATATTAACATTATTTTCACTATGTTGTGCAATTAATGAAAATAATACCAATGAATATTAATTTGCATTCTATTTTAAATTGAGGCTAAATGTTGTATGTCCATGTAGCCAGGTAAAAATAATTTGAGTTAATAAAATATTAAGATTGATAGATACATTTTTTATGATTCTGAAGGCTTTTAAGTGTCGTGCTATGTCTCAAAGTTATACATATTCACACGTCTGGTTACACATTAGTAGAGCTTTTTCAACTTTTTGCAATGCTTTGGTTATGGTTTGTTCTCATCAAAACTCATGTTGAAATTTGATCCCCAATGTGGAGGTAGGGCCTCCTGGGAGGTGCTTGGGTTAAGAGGGCGGATCCTTCATGAATGGCTTGGTGGTGTTCTCCTAGTAGTAAGTTCTCACTCTTGCAAGACTAAATTAGGTCTTGAGGAAATGGCTTAGTTTCCACCAGAGTGGGTTGTTACGGGGCCAAGATGCCCCACAAACTTTCCCCTCTTCGCACATGTCTGCATCCTCTTTGACCTTCTTTGTCATGTTATGATGCAGAATAAAAGCCCCTGCCAGAAGCCAGGGTCATGCCCTTGAACTTCGCAGCCTGCAGAACTGTGAGCTCAACAAACTTCTTTTCTTTCAAATTACTCGGTCTCAGGTATTCTTTTGTAGCCATACCAAACAGATTGAGGCACTTTTTCTAGAAAAAAAATCAACCTTGAATATACTTGGAAAGTTTACTATAGCAAAATTATGGCAAAAAATGTAGTGCTGTTTAAATGGCAGCTTAAACATATAACGCAATTTCAAGTTTGAAAATGGTAATGGACTTGTTTTCTCTAAAGCAATAAACATGTATTTATTGAGACAAGGCATTATGCTAGTTGCCTGAAGAGATTCAAATAAATTTAATACAAATACATGCTGTCTTTGGATTTGTGTTCATAGTGTAGAGTAGAAAAATTCATATAAAATTTGCTTAAAATGTAAAGCAATATATGGTAAATCCCAAATAAATGAATAGAAACTAAAGCATTATAAGAGTTCATAAATTATACTTCCCTACCATAACAAATGTTTTCTAGAGTTGAAAGTAAAATACAAAGATTTTCTGAAATGCAAGTGTTTGCTTTCTAAGCAATGAAATATTTGTTATAAATTATCCTTTTCAGCAAGGAAGAATCACGTAGAGGCCAAAGAAATTCAATTATGCTTGAAATAGCCAAATGTATATGGTTGTTTTTACCAAATACTAGCTATGGTTTGACTAGAGAATTAATAACATGATACCATAGACTGAGTGCATTTCTGATGGTGGGAACAAGACAAGGATGTCCATTATCACCAACTCCACATTATACTGGAATGAAGCATTGCAATAAAGCAAGGAAAAGAAATAAAATGTACAAAAATTGGCAAGAAAGAATAAAACTATCATTATTTACACATGACATGGTCATAATGCTAAAGAAACTGTGACGAATAAGGGAAATTAGTAAGGTTGCTGGTTAGGCCAACATACAAAAATTCATTGTATTTCATATCTATGAATTTCATATAATAACAATAAAAATTACACTAAGATAAAAATACCATTTACCATAGCATCAGAAACAAATACTTAGGAATAAATCTAATGAAACATGCATAACACATTAGTGAAAGAAATGAACTAACTAAATGCAGATGTTATTCCATGTTCATAGATTGCAGAACTTGATATATTGTTAAGATGTCAATTTCCAACAAACTTAAACTCATCAATGGATTTAATGCAATAGCATTCAAAACCCCGGCAGATTTATTCTGGGGGGGTAGGCATGGGGAGGAGGTTGTCAAGCTGATTGCAAATTTATATAAAAAGGGAAATAATATAGAATAACAAAGACAATCTTAAACATGTACAAGAAGCTAGAAGAGTTTGATAATGAGTAAACATAACAGAATAGGCCAAATGAGCATAACAGACTACAGAAATAGACCCATAGACCCACAGGTATATGGTTTATGATATAGTCACCACTGCAAATCAATGGGAGAAAAGGATAGTCTTTTCAATAAATGGTACTATAGCACTGGTTATCTGGTACTATAGTAACTGTGTGGAAATAAAAACCTTGATCCCTGTTGCATATCATAATTAAAAGTAAATACCAGGTGGATACAGAACTAAACACAGAACTAAAACACCAAGCATCTAGAACAATAGAAAAATATCTTTGTGATTTGGCAGGTAAGCAAAGTTTCAACAAGCAAACACAAAGAACTAAACACAAAAAAGGAAATTATAAATTGGGTTCTATCCAAATGAAGAATTTTTGTGCATCAAAAGGCATCATTAATAAAGTGAGTAGGCAAGCCATAGAGTGGAAAAACATACTACACAGTACCTTTACACATACATTACAAAGTACCTGTAAGCAGAATATAAAAAGAACTCTAGCAGGCTGGGCGCAGTGGCTCACACCTGTAATCCCAGCACTTTGGGAGGCCAAGGCAGGCAGATCACGAGGTCAGGAGGTCGAGACGATCCTGGCTAACACGGTGAAACCCAGTCTCTACTAAAAATAACAAAAAATTAGCTGGGCGTGGTGGTGGGTGCCTGTAGTCCCAGCTACTTGGGAGACTCAGGCAGGAGAATGGTGTGAACCTGGGAAGTCGGGCTTGAAGTGAGCTGAGATCGCGTCACTGCACTCCAGCCTGGGTGACAGAGCGAGACTCCCTCTCAAAAAAAAAAAAAAAAAGAAAAGAAAAGAACTCCTCCGAATCAATACCAAAAACAAAAGATGAACAAACCAATTTTAAAAGGGCAAAAAAATCTGAAGAACATCTTCACCAAAAAGATATTCAAACAGCTGAGGCCTATGAAAATGTCCCAAACATCTTTAGTTATCAAGAATACGCAAATTAAAAACCATAATATGATACCAACTTACATCCACCAGAATGGCTAAAATTAAAAATACTGACAATATTAAATGTGGAGCACCTGGAACTGTCATACATTGTCAGTGAGAATATAAACCAGTTCAACCGTTTTGCAAGAGTCTGGCAGTATCAACTAAAGCTAAATATAAATCTAACTATAGCAATTCCACTTCTATCAATATGCATGCCCACCAAAAGACATATACAAGAATGCTTATATCAACTTTATTTGTAACAGCCTTTGGCTGGAATCATCTCATATCTCCATCAACATGACAGTGAAATAAAACAACATACAGTTCATACATTTAATGGACTATAACAACAATAAAGTACTGATACGTGAAAGAAAATACATGAAAATAAAAAGCATTTTACTCAGAGAAAGAAATAAGATACAAAGAGTACATATTTTCTGCAACAATCTGTTTTTAGCTCATAAACAGAAAAACTAATATAGGGTAACAGGAGATACAATAGCTGTTACCTTTAAATATGTAAAACATTTTCAAGATGTACTACTTAATATTGGTATACTTTATATAAACAACAAATCAGTTAAGAAAAGGAATTTTAAAATGATTTAAAATAATCTACCTTTCAATTGAACACTTGGGAAGTGAATAGTTCAGTTAATTATCTGATCAAGTAAAAGTTGTTTCCCTTCAATGTTCTTCTAAATTACATTAGACAGAAATATAGGAAGGAACGATGTAACGGAAGAATAGGGCAATTGGGGTTGAAATACTTTTTAACTTCACTTAGAAAAAACTGGGCAACCTGTGCATGTGTCTGTGATATTATAAAACATATTTGGTCTTTGACATCATTTCCTGGCATACAATCCTAAGACCCTTAGAGTCTCCAAAATGATATCTTTTCATATTCTAATGATTTGACTGAGGACTGGCAGCCCTTAGGTAGCTTTAGGATGGAGACTGGTCACTGAAAGATGACCAAGGCAGAATTAGAACTTTGGGATTTTCAGTCCCACTCCCCAACCTCCAAGGATAGGAGAGAGGCTGAAAGTTAAGTTGCTCACCAATGGCCAATGGTTTTATCAGTCAAGGCTTTGTAATGAAGCCTCTGTAAACATAAAAAAGAGTAGGTTCAGACAACTTCTGGATAGCCGAATGTGTGGAGGTTCCTGGAGGGTTGTGTGGCCAGGAGGGAAGCTCCACATCCTTTGCCCCATACCTTTCCTTTTGTATCTCTTCATCTTTGCTCTTTGTAATATCCTTGACAACAAACTGATTCACATCTTTCCCTGAGTTCTCTCAGCTACTCTAGCAAATTCACAGAACACAAGGAAGGGGTGATGAGAAACCTGATTTATAGCCAATTGGTCAAAAGCACAGGTAAAACAACTTAGGGCTTGTGACTGCCATGTGAAGTGAAGGGTGGTCTTGTGGGACTGAGCCTTTAAGTCGTGGGATCTGATGATATCTCCATCCAGGTTGTGTTGGAATTAAATTGGAGGACACCCAGCTGGTGTCCACTGCAGAACTGATTGATTGCTTATTGCTTGTTGGCGTGGAGAAGTCGCCACACACTTGGTCACAGAAGTCTTCTGTGTTGATTGTTGTGGTGTGAGAGCGGGGGGAAAACAGTTTGTGTTTTTTTCACTCCAATTCTACAATACAGAGTATGACTAAATGTATCAAGTCCTAATGTTGTTTCTGTTTGTCCTTCCATATTGCAAAAATATGCAGAGATAAGGCTTTTCTGGGTACTTTTAATGTACTTTTTCTGAATCTCAACTGTAAAATGAACGAAATAGCTAAGATCTTCAGTGCAGACAGCAGAAGCTAGTCATAAATAGTAAGCACTCCAACATTTTCCTCTCTATTTTGATGCTTTAACATCTTCTGAATTAATACGTTTCTTAGAGTTTGGAATCCTACAAATAGTATTTGTGCTTTTGATGGCATTTCTCTGGAAAATCTTGGAGAGAAATATAAAATGGCAAACGATGGTATGACTCTTGGAGTGGCTCTGTTCTGAAGTGTCACTATGAATTGTACAGGCTGGGCTCACACAGTAGCCTTCGATTGGGATCCTTTTATTGTTATTAACAAGTTCAGTTACCTACCACCATCTCCCAAATCTTTTCTTAAAATTTTTTTTGTGTGTTTTCTATTCATAGAATCAGGCCTTTAATATGGCTGGTTATTATATCCAACATTTAAATTGGGAATGGAAATGACTGAGAATAAACAATGAAAAACTGCAGATTTGATGGTTCAGAGAAAGATAAATTCTCAAAAATTTTTTCTGTTATCGTCCTGAAAAAGTATTAACAAATGAAAGACAGAACAAAATTAATTGTGTAACATGTGCCTGTTATGCTTTTAATATAAAAAATAATTCAGGCAATCTCTTGTAAGTTTTTGAAGTAGAATCTGAATTGTATTGGTCAGAACAACTGGATAATTATTTCCTGATTATCTTCCTTAAAATGGCTTAGTGACATTTAAAATGTTAAATATATTAAATATATATATTTATTAAGCATATCAAACATATATTTCACAAAATATATACTTCATTATTAATTGATAAATATTGTTAATAATTAATAAAATATATTAATATATTAAATAATAAAATAAATTAAGTAAAAATATTAAATATTTAAATATATATTTAAAGCACTAAATAAATTATTCCATGTGGCTCCTGTAGACAGAATTAAGAAGTTGCAGAGGCCAGTCACAGTGGCACACACCTGTAACCCCAGCACTTTGGCAGGCTGAGGCAGGAGGGTTGCTTGAGGTGAGGAATTCGAGAACAGCCTGGGCAACATAGCAAGACCTCATCTCTACCAAAAAGAAAAATAAAAAAAAAAGAAGTTGCAGGAATATATATCTTTTTTCTAAATAGACTTTGAGAGATTTCTTTATACCTGAAACAGGCTGCCCCTCAAAACAAGACCTCCATCACTGGACATCTGAATGTTATGCCTACCTAACTGAATGTTTCATATTTTGGATTGCTTTTTCCAAAGAATATAGAAGGATAAGTGTTTCCTTTCAGACTAATCTCAATCCATGCCTTCGCATGTTGTACTACAATGTCAAATACAGAATTGTAGAGCTGCTATCAGTGAAGCACTGTTTTTAATTAAATTCTTACATTGTATTTGAAAATATAATGCAAGTTTACATTAAAATTGACAGATATATTCAAAATAACTCAGAATTTAAAAAAAAAAAAAACAAGAAAAAACTTCTATGTTGAGGAAGCACCTGGGGTATCCAGGCAGATTCCATTAGGTTTTTGAGGATAGATGTAAAGTGGCAAAGGACTTACATGAAAATTAGATCAGATAGAGTCAGGACATCACTTATGAAAATGAGGCATAGCTGTTCATAATTTTTTGTGATGTTTATTTAGCTTTCTTATAAGATTTGATTTGATATCTCTAAGACATAGAGATTTGCAGGTGCACAAGTGTCACCTCTAGGTTGAGGGTGGCACTACCATGTTATACATATACATCAGTGTATGGATAATTTCCCAAATCTGCCAAGGAACTATCATTAAGTGCATTGTTTCCTGAGCAATTCAACACTGCCTATAGAATTTAGGGCTAAGAAAAAGTTTTTGCTTCCCCTAAAGAACTATAATGCTATTTCCTTTGTAAGAGTAAAACTTTTCTGACCAAACAGGTACCTCTTTCAACTTCAGTTTCCAGGAAGCTTAGAGACAAGCTGGAAGCTCAACTGCATCTAATGGACTTTCTTAATTTTTCCTGTATGATGTTTCTGTTTACATCCATATACATCATGGCTACTACACTATTTAGCCATTTCATCACAGTTTTATTGTTTGGGGGCTTGTGCAAGCTGTCTAAAATCTTTTATGGTACGAGCTGGGGAGAAATAATTTACTGATGAGAAATAGTTAAGAGGCTGCATTTGTTTGCTGGGGCTGCCATTACAAGCACTACAGACTGGGTGGCCTAAACAACAGATATTTATCATCTTGCAGCTCTGGAGGTCAGAAGTCTGAAATCAAGGTGTTGGCAGGGTTCGTTGCTTTTGCATGCTGTGAGGGAGAATCTGTTCAGGCCTCTCTCCTGGCTTCTGTTGATCTGCTGGCAATCTTTGGTGTTCTTTGGCTTATAGCTGGATCACCTTTATCACTGCCTTTGTCTTATTCTTGTAGACGTGTCTGTCTCTGTGTTCAAATTTCCCCTTTAAATATGGATACATTCATGTGAGATTAGGATATATCCTAATCACCTCATCTTAAGTTGATCATCTGAAAAGACCTTATTTCCAATTAAGGTCACATTCACAGGTGTTGGGATTTAAGACTTAAACATCTTTTCTTTTCAAAGTCTCAGGATACAAAATCAATGTTCAAAAATCACAAACATTCCTATACGCCAGTAACAGACAAACAGAGCCAAATCATGAGTGAATTCCCATTCACAATTGCTACAAAGAGAATAAAATACCTAGGAATACAACTTACAAGGGATGAGAAGGACCTCTTCATGGAGAACTACAAACCACTGCTCAAGGAAATAAGAGAGGACACAAGCAAGTGGAAAAATATCCCATGCTCATGGATAGAATCAATATCGTGAAAAAGGCTCTACTGCCTAAAGTAATTTATAGATTCAATGCCGTCCCCATCAAGCTACCATTGACTTTCTTCACAGAATTAAAAATGACTTTAGATTTCAAACAATTTGTAAAAGAAAAGGTGATCTGAGACCTGAGAAATGCAGCCATCATCTTGATTTTATTATGACAGCTGCAATAGTTCTCATCACAGGGTCACAATTTTTCCTACTTTGAGTTGGTGAAGACATAGCGTTTTTTCTTTTTATGTAAAATGTACTGTCTTTGTCATGACTCCCACCTTCTGTGTGGCATTGGTGATGACAGTGGTGAATTGGGGGAATATGATTAGGATTAGTCTATCATGTCAGTTTAGCTTAATATAACCATTTTCCATTTTCTCTCTTTTCTCTGTTCCCCTCAAAGATTGCACTGAGTGTACAGAATGTAGTGAGTTTCGAGATGACAGAGTAGTGGACAGACAGGGTTTCCAAATCTATGGGAATCTGAGATCATGCCAGTCCCTGCTGAAAGTTCTTTCTTGTATGGCGCCCTACCTGGGATCTGATGCTGGAAGCTGGTGGCCAGTCTCTTAAAGTTTAATCAGGGCTGGTGGTTCTCTGTGGAGGTCTTGGCCTGCCTTCATTTCATACTGGCACAGCTTAGCAGTTAACACCTTTGTCTTTTATTTAGGCAACCCAGGAACTTTTCAGTCCCATCCATGTCAATTATTACTAGGCATGCTCAAGAAAGCTAAGCACCAACATTTTCTCTGTGCCTATCTACATGGCATTACTGGGATCACTTTGATGCTCTGTCTCCCTTTACCCAGTGGGTATAGGGACAATCAGCAAAGTGGTTCCTCTTCCTGCTACTGGTATTTCTTTTTACTGACTTAAAATTTCTTTCCAGTCTTGGACACAGTCTGGAGAAGGAAGAGTGTCCTGTCCTTCCTACCTTCCTGTCCTCCTTTCACATTCCTCAGAACAGAAGGGATGAACTTCTGCCTCCTTACTTTCTCCATCTCAGCAAGACCTCCTGCAGGTAAAACTCTGTAGTCTAGTTTATCCTTCAGGCATCTTGATAATTGATTGAATAAAGACTTTCCCCTGTTGACAGTCTGGCTTTTATGCCTACTGTCTAGCCATTCACTGGAAATTCCCATTAGGGTTGTTAAAAAATGGTTTCATCTCTTTCTCTTTCAATTTCTCTGGTAACAGTCCTGAAGCACCTGTCTCCATGGTGGATGCTTCAACTGAGTTGGGAGAAAATTATACATTCAAAAAAATGTGAAAAAAGACACAGTTATCTTTCTCCCTCTCACTCACAAATACACATGCCCACCAAATATTATCTCCATTATGAAACAATAATTGATACCATTTCTGGAGCATGTGATAAGGTGCCAAACATTTAGCTAGGCACTTGACATATATTATCTCATTTAATCCTGGTAACAACTCTGAAGTATGGTTCTTTTTAGTCCGATTTTCCAGTTGAGGAAGCTGAAACTTAGAAGGAAGATACATTTCCCCCCATGTTCAATTAGCTATAAATGATGGAGACAAAATATAAACCTTGGTAATTCTCCACTTTTGCTTATTTCCATCTAGAAAAAAACTCTAAGTACTGAAAAGGATTGTACCTTCTGATCTCATTATAATTCTTAGAAGCTGCCATTCTTGTAAAGCAATTCCACGTAGTCTCTCCTATCCTCTCCTGATATTTGTAGTATGCCTAAAACTATTTATGGCCAGCAGTTCCATGGGCTACCCTCTCCCTTGATGTCACTGTGTTCGTAAATATCATCTGCAACCCTCCACACCTAATTCAGCCACTGATGCTCATCTTTTCTCTACAAAGATTAACTGTCATGCATGCCCTGTTGCCCAAGCATTTTTCATGCCTGACAAATACAACCATCATCAATAACCTATTAGCATTCAGCAGCTTCAGTGAAACAAAAATAAGGAACCAACTGTTTAAGCTCCAAAAATGTATAGAACCTCACATGCAAAGGAACTGACAAAGAGGGGTTTGTTTGCTTCTAATAGAAAGCTCTTGCTTTCCTCCCAAAGCTGATCCACCTGTAACATGGCATCTTAGGTTTAAGACCTACAAGTGAGACTGATCAAGAAAGATTTTGTAGCCTTCTATGAATTTCTATTTGCCCATTAAATTTTTCCCCAGTCTCTCTCACACTTGATACATGTAAATATTTTATTTACTGGAAACCTTACCTTTGACAGGTGGCGATTCTAGCTGCCACTGACTGTCAGGGTTCAATCCTAAAACAAAAGCTCACTTAAAAGGAAGCACAAGCTATGAATAAAATAGTAATAAAATCTCATTTAATTTCTTTTAGAAGTTCCGTTACTCAGAAGCCTCCAGGTAAATTTTCTAGGCTCCCAAGCCCAGCAGTGAAAAGCAGTGAAAATGCCTCAGCCCCACCCTGTTCTCCTGACTTCATCTTGCTTCCCTTTCACAACTCTGGAGAAGAGGGAGAGTGGTGCTCAGGAGAACTGTCCACAAACAACATTTTGTAGCATCAGAGAGCAATTTGGATAACAAGCCATTTTGATTGCAAGGCACAATTTTTTGACCAAAAACAATAATTGTCAGTTGCAACAGTGACAGGATGTGACTACAGAAAAGAGTGGATTAAAGTTCAGTGTCTGATAAAAGGGCTTTTAGATTTGTAATGTAATCATTCTGACATTTTGATGAATGCTTAACCTTACAAAATGGGCTGGAGGTTGAAGTGTTAATCATGGGATACGTAAAGGCTGCTGCTGTTGCTCTGAGATTTGAACATGAATGTGCAAGTGGAACTTACCTCTTGAAGGATGAATGTTTGTGGTCCTAGTTTGAAAAATACCTGTAGATTCCATAATGTACAAAAGACAACAAGTTCATGGGCTCTGCAGGAGATGCATACATTTTTTTTTTCAAATCTCCATAATGACATCGTGGTGAGAAGTCATAGAGATTTGCCATAACAAAACAATGTTTATGTGTAATGTGTCTGCCAGTTCCCACCATTCATTTCACTTTTGTATCTTATTATCATGGTTTAGCCCACCAATGATTTCAAAGATTGCTTCCCCATTACTAATCTGATATTACTTTTTAAAGCAAACACCTAAAAAATCTAATTGAATAAGGGAGAATTCTTGTGACAAGGCTTCTAGTTGCAAATGATTTGTGTCATCCCTCTGAAACATTATAGGACATCAGATTTGGTACATTAAGTTCTGCAAGATGAAACACTGTATATATTTCCTCTTACTCTAATGACTGTAACTCTCTAAAGGTGACACCAGGCCCACTGAACAATATCAGAAAAATGCATCGATGTTAGGCAGTAAATTATTTTCAGATAAAACAAATCCTTTGGAGAACAGGTAATGAAGGGTAATGCTGGGAGAACCAAATCATTAAAATGAAGAAGATAACAGAGTAATAACCCATTTCAATTAGACTGATTGACACTTTAAGCAATAAAGAAAGGAATCACATTAATGGCATGATAAAAATTACCATTCTCTTCTATTATGCAATATGGGGATTTAAAAAAAGTAAGGTAGCAAGTATGTGTTCCACTTGCCTGAAGTTAATAGTTGATTTCAGAGAAAGCAGGAACTGTATACTGTAGTTTTCTTTATTGCCGTATTTCTAGATACAAGAAAAATTAATGGATAGAGAATGGAGAGAATGAAGTGAATAGAAAGATATATTGTAAATCTAATCTACCAGGATCACCTACATGGGCTTGCAAAATAACCTACTGGCTTATTCCATGTATATTATGAAATACACAAATTATTTACTTTGTTTTCTTTTAGGATACTGCATGTTGGACCTTATAAGGACATTTGTTTTACACCAATAATGACGTGCTTTCCATTCTGTGGTAACAAAAAGATATTTAACCCGCCTAATTTGGGGTATGAAGTAATTAAGAATAAGACCCAAGCGACTGTGGCAAGAGCCTTGTGTACTAGAGGTGCCCAGGAAATGCAGTCATACCCATCAATGAGAGAATCTGCTTTTAGCTCAACCTGCAAGCAGCAGGCGACCACCCTCCAAAGAGAGATTACATCACCTTCTCCACGATGAGTGTCAAGAAAATGTTGATCCTTGCCATAATACATAGCTGACAAAGGAACCCCAAAAAGAGATTGGGGAGGGGGAGGGTAGGCAGAAGAGGATGGGATGGGAGGGCTGGGGGGAAAGAAAGTGCATAAACTGGAGCAGTCATTGTCCCTCAAAAGTCAATCAGGCCTCTGACATTGGTAGAGCATATTGGTCATTAGGAACAATAAACTCCAACATAATCAGCTGAAAAAGAATTAGGCATTTGAGCAAATCTATAAACAATGGCTAAGATCTAGTTTGAAGAGTCTTAACTAAGAGCTGACATCCTGATTCAAAGAGTAAAACTCCTTCACCTTCACAATTTTTCTCAGAGGTCACTATCTCAATGAGCCATACCTAGATGATCAGAATTTTTTTAACATCCTCTTCCCCCCAAAACTCTACTCTCTTTCTTGCCTTATTTTTCTCATTTGTACATATTACCTTATATTATGTACTTATTTATTTCCTTATTTTCTGTCTACCCCAACTAGAATTATATTTCCAGCACAGCAATGGCCTGTTTTGTTCACTGCTGGGCCCCTAGAACCTAAAACAGCATCTGACGTACAGTACATACTCAAATGTTGATTGACTGATTGCATGAATGTAAAGTTAATCATTGTGTATACAACTGGGAATGAAATATACCTTAAAATCAGCAGATTATGGTTTATTCACTAGAAACAGATGAGGAAGATGAAACTGTTGGAGTGGGGGAATGATGGAAGCAAGGAGAGGTGATACTGTGGTTCCTATCAAGTTCTAGACAACTACTGGGATCATATATGGTCATATTATACAACACAAATTTCCCAAGAATCTTACAGGTAGATTGCGTTTATCATCTTGAGCTTATAAGAGAGTCAGAGGAAGTTCCCTAAAAATAACCAGTGTGACTAAGGTCACCATATTTGGACCTGGAAGTCATCAACAGGTTCACCTCATCTTGACCCATGTGCTGAAGTGAGTACATCTTCAAAAATATCCCACCTGTGACCTTCTGGATGTTTGGGTATATGTGGATATACATGCATAAGGGTGAAGGAGGAGAGATGAGTGATGTGCAGATTTTCCCAGTGCTTCTCTGACATTATGACAGTGATAGAAAATAACTATGACACAAGATTAGCAGGCACAAATGATATTCAACTTTGCAGATTTTTCTGGAGCTTTGAGTCATAGAAAGAGAAAAGACACTTCTTCAGGCTTACACAGCTCCTCAGAAAACTAGCAGAGGGTTCCCCTCTCCAATTTATCCTAAGGCTAATGAGTATCATAGCAAAAATGAACTTGACATAATCTGGTAAATTGTTCTCAAATAAAAGTGTCACTTCTGTATTAGGAGTCATTGAAAACTTCAGTTTTTTTTGAAACCAGTCTTCTTCTTAATTGTCTAACACACACGGATATTAGTGTAAAATATGTACTATGTATATATATGTGTATATATATATATTCACTATTTATGTAAGTACATATTCTAATCAAGAAAATACTTAGTATTTGAAATATTCATGCTGAGAAACAGAACTAGGCAGATTAAAGCTTACAAGGAATTGATTTCCAAGCAAAGCTATTTTTTTTTCCTAGCAGTGGCAAAGAAGAAGTGGTTTTGTTTCTCTAATAATTGAACTTGTTTGAAACTCCTGAAGAGGCGTGAATGGAATAGTTATACATGTGTAACAGCTCCTTGGTGTCTGGGCCTCAGTGGATCTCAGATTCAGTGGGGGAAAGTCTGAGTTCAAACTAGCTTCAAAAAAGTCATGCATTCGACACTCCAGGAAAGCATACTCTGATAAATATGTGAAAGAACAAAAGTGAGCCGACACTCATCTTCACTAAGCAGCCTATTCGCTGCAGAAATAGGATATGTCTTAATGCTCCAGAAGACTCCATCAACAGACTCATTCTTTTCAAGAACTGCAAAATGGATAATGAAATAGCAAGAGAAACATACCAGTCCCAACTATACTGATTCAAGTGTGGTGTTCCCTGAGACTTTTTAAGCTTTCATGATGTAGCATTTCTTCTGGTAGTTTTTCCTAAATCCTGTAGGGCTTTGGAGTGGGGGATGGGCACTGAGTAGGGAATAAATCACAGTGCAGTCACTCATAGCAGGGCTGGGTACAGTCACTATTGGGCACCCTAGATTTGCCTTCTAGCCAATTTCAACACAGTCCTGAGAGGTAGGTCAATGTTAAAATGGCTCTTAAAAATGTGTAGCTCCAGAGAATATCACAGCTTGGATCCAAGTCATAGATATCCCAGCCGGTAGTACACTGAAAACTCAGAGGCTTTGAATATACTTTATTTCTCAAACTAATCTGAGGGCAAGTCCTATAGAATTGACATATTGACATAGTTCAGTGTAAAATAAGTATTGGAAATCAAGAGATGTGGATTGCAGTTCTATCTCTGCCATGAACTGGCCGAGGACATTTGAATGAATAATTACACCTATTAAAGCCTCAGTTTTCTCAGTTGCAAAGAGTACCTTGGACAAGCTAGTTATTTCCTCTGGACTTCATTTAATTATCCATTAAAAGCAAGCTTGCTATGGTATTTTATGGTATTATTAGAGAGTCTTACTATAATATTGTTTTCCAAATTCAGTTAGTGTCCCTGCCTCCAGTAGATATTTAGAGAGGATTCTGAGCAGAATTAGCCAAATAACCAAACAAAGTTGGAGGATTTGAGATTATTTGCTTGATCAATTAAAATATGAAGGTCAGAGCCAGTACGGCTTTTGAGTAGAAAGGTCACTACGTTGAAAATCCTTCATCTTGGCTTCTAGTACCAGCTTTGCTTCCTACAACCTGCGTATTACCTTAGCAAATGGTTAGATTTACAAGATCCTTTATAGTATACAATTCTATGCTATATATCTTAACAACTGAAGCTTTTACGGAAAGAGAGTTATAATCCTTTATGGGACATCTGAAGGAGACTATTCTATTCGTTTAAATGAAAACAAAAGGAATGTCAGTGGGATGTGAGGAAAAATGGCCTGGCACTCTGAAATAGCAAACACTGGAATGGGATCCTCTTTGACATCTCAAAGTAAACAGCTACCGGTTTTGGTTGCTATATTTATTGTCTACCTTATCTTATCTGGGTCTGGTTAAGGTATCACAAGGTCAAAGTCAAGGTGATGGCTTACTGGGCTCTAATCTGGAGACTGTGGGGCAAGAAACCACTTCCAAGATCATTCAGGTTGTCAGCAGAATCCAGTTCTTTGTGGCTGTAGGTCTGAGCTCCAGTTTGCGTTGCTGATGCTCAGCTGCGAATCTCTCTCTCTCAGAAACCCATGGCTACCCACCTTCCTTCTCATGTGGCTCCTCTGTATTCAAACCAGTAACAGCTCAAGTCCTTTATACACTTTGAATTCCTCTGACTTTCCTGATGCTTTCTTCTTCTGTCACTAGCATGGAGAAATTTCTCTGCTTTGAACAGCTTCTGTGATTAGATGAGGTCTACCAGGATAACCCGACCCTTCCAGGGTCAACTATGCCATATCACATAAGACAATCATGGGAAGGAAAAGTCATCACATTCACAGATTCTGGATATCAACCCTGTGAAATTGGGGGTGGGAAGGCATTTCTGGAAATTCTGCCCAATACATCTGTTTTAGTCATACCCTTTCTGGAAGGCAGAAGGCCCTAAACAATAGTGACCTTTTGGCCGAGCTGTTAAAGATAACACAAAGGTTTTTTTACAATAAATAGTGTTTACGCCTACAAATCATGATTCAAAGGCAATCCAATCTATGTCCACACAACCAAAACCAACTTAGGTGGTTCTGTGAATATAGGAAAAATATGACCCATTGAAGTGCCTAAGTTAGATCATATAAAATAGAGCCATTATTCTCTAGATAGTTATTGAATAATGCCTCGAAACCTGCCTACGTGTTGTCTTTGTTCATGCTGCCAAAGTCTGAAAAGATAAACATCTAGACTCAGGTAGTAAATTGGACAAATAGTGAGAAAGAGAGAAATTCACTATGCTAAGGAAAATAACTAGAACAAAGAAACTTCTAATGAACCAAAAGTCAAATAAAAATTCTTTTTTATGCTTCCATTAGTGACCTCTATTGTATTGAAAGTTCAAGCACAAATGCAAAGAACAAAATGGAACTGATACCAGCTTATGGATTATGTAACAGTAACCAAAGAAAATAGTTCAGCTCATTTTCCCACTAAATAATAATAATTTAACACTCATCTCACTGAACATTTTGTTTCTGTTCATCCACTTTGAAGAGGCATTTGAACTATTATAGAAAACTTTTACTGTCAGTCAAGTGTCTAAAGCATAACACCAATTGCCTCTGAAATATTTTAAGATAAATTAAATAAAAATTCTTGATGTGCAAAATTGCTTTTTTCAACAACTGGATGGCAATATTTTAAACTAGCAGTTATACCATGTTCTTAAGACGACTATTTTTCAGCGATTATTACTTGGAAAAATTTAATTTATTGCCCCTTTTCTTTTTCCACCTACAAGTCTCTTTTTCTTTCATCCTTGACCGATCTAACCATTTTTATAGGAATGGCTCACATGAATAGACCACGGAAGTTCTACAATGTCTTCCACTGGCTCTCAATATATAACTTCAGGGAAAACGTAAGAATAGGTGAGGATACTTAATTCTTTAGCATACGGAGCTGATGTTAAGTCCCACCACTTCCTTCCCCTTACCTCACACAATCTACAGAACAGTTACACATCCTTCTCATCATTCCTCACCTGTTTTGGCTTTCCCTCCCTCCCTCCTTCCTTCCTCTCTTCCCTCCTATGTCCCTTTCTATCTTCCTCCCTTCCCTTTTTCCTTTATTTCTTCCTCTTTCCCTTTCTATTCCTTCTCTATATGTTTTCTTCCTTTCTTTTTTCCCTTCTTTGCTTTTCTTCCTTTCATTGGTCATACCAAATTTTCTTCTTCTGGTTTGAGAATTATATTCTCAAATTCTATTTTTCCTTAGTTGTTCCCACTGTATTAAATAAACACTTGTATTAATTACCCTTAAATTATATACATGATTTTATATTGCCCCCAAGACAAGTATCCTAGCACATTTTTGCCTCTCTGAAGTCTCATCATGCTTTTCTTCACACTCTCCATCCCAATTTTCCCCACCACACCACATTTCTATCTTTGAGAATTGTTAGTCTGGATTGTTTTGTATATGCTTTTTCTCTTTTGTCTCTTGTTTATTTGTAAGTAATATACCTTACTTATAGCTTCGATAGTTTTCTCATCTATACTTTCCAAATTTTCCTAGGTTCTCCTGGATTTATTTTCTTTCTGGGTGTAATTTTTTTTTTAAATCAACAGACTTTAATTTTTTAAAACAGTATTAGATTCATAGAAAGGTTGAACCAAAAGCACAGAGTTCTCATATATTCCTTCTGCACCTTCCCCCAGACCCCATCCCCCTGGGTTTTTCCCTATTATTCACATCTTGCATTAGTGTGGTACACTTGTGGCAAGTGCTGAACCAACACTAATGCATTATTACTAACTAAAATTCATAGTTTACATTAGATTTCACTCTCGGTGTTGTGCAATTTCATGAGTTTTCACAAATGCATGATGCCATGTATCCATCATAACAGTCTCATACAAAATAGTTTCACTGCCCTCAATATGCCCTGTGTTCTACCTATTCCCCTCCCCATCCACTGCCCTCCCCACCCTCATCCAGTCCCCGAATCCTTGACAACCACTGATCTTCTTTATTGTCTCTATGGTCTTCCCTTTCCCAGAAGGTCATGGGGCTGCAATTACACAGGCTTTACAAACTGGCTTCTGCCATTTAGGAATGTATATTTAAGTTTCCTCTATGTTTCTTGTGGCTTGATAACTCATTAGTTTTTATTGCTGAATAGTATTTCATTTTATGGATGTTCCATCTTCAATGGTATTTTCAAAGCACATCTTAAGTGGTCAAACTAAAAATAAATTTGTTTCATTTTCATATTTAAATAATATTTTATAATATTTTAATAAAATATAAATTCCCAGGTTTAAAGCACTTTTTCTTTAGTAATGTATTATCTTCATGTATCCAGCATAACTGGTGAGAAATATAACAATTGAATATTTGTTTCTTTTTCCCTCCTTGAATATTTTGTTTTGTTCTCTTTGCCTTTTATGTCCTAAAATTTGCAATAATGTAGCTAGGTATACATATTTTTTTCTTTATTCTGTTTACCATTTATGAAACCCTCAAATTTGGATTCTTAATGCTTATATAATTTCAAAATTTATAATGTATATTTGAATACAATATTCTTCAAATATTTTCTGTCTTTCATTTTTTTTAATGCTTCTTGTATTTCTATTTTATGGACATTAGCATTACAACATCTTCTCTTTATTTCACTTTTTCTACTATTTCTTTATGTCATTTGTTTGTCCTTTCCTTATACTGTCTGGAAAAGTTCCTCAAAGTGATTGCCATGCTTTTGAATTTGTTAAGATAAATGTTATGGCCCAGAATATGGTCTACTTGATGAATGTTCCATGTGAGGTTGAGAAGAATGTATATACTGCTGTTGTTGGATGGAATAGTCTATACATGTCAATTAGAACAAATTGATTGATAGTGCTGTTCAGGTCAACTTACTGATTTTATATCCTTACTGATTTCCTGCATCACTGCATCCTTAATCTTCTTTTTAGTCTTTTTAAAAAGGTTTCTTTAGAGTTTGCAATATGTATTTATCACAGGATGGAACGCAGGCTGTGCTAAAAGAATATAACTATATCACAAATGTACACTACAACCTCACTGAAGGAGGAGGTCGGGGTAAAAGTGGTTAACAGTAATTTTGGAAATGAGTAGAGTCTGTAAGTGAAAAAGGAAGAGGAACTGCACTAAACTCTCTAGTTGATAAAGTGTCTTTCCTACAGCAATATGGGTTAAAAATTTTGTTCAGCTACATGCATACAATAGAATTTAATAATTATGTGAATGGATAGAGGAAGGTTGAAGCCATGTTTCTCACTTCAGTGTAGGATTTTACAGAAAAAACAAGGGGAATAGGCTAGACTAACCAGGTGGTAATAGATTAGACTTGGAAACACCAAAATGAACTCATGTTTAGCTTAATGTAGACACAGAAGTTTACATACATAAATATTTATAGATAGGCACACATGCACAAGTTAGTATACACACATACATTTTTACTTCTTCAGCTGAGAAGCTCTACAAGCAAGGGCACCCCAATAGTAACAATCACACTTAGCACTCAGGTCTCGGCTTCTGTTCTGTTCCCCAATTAAAAGAGTCAGAGCTCCTTGAAGAACTGGTTGTTTAATGCTGAAGCAGAAAATATACAAGATAAGCTTGGAGAATCGTGTAGTTCCAGAAAGTAAAGAAGTGCTTTAGAAAAAAAAAAAAATCCCACACTGATGGGAAATGTCAGAAGGACACAGAAGTCAATGGCCAAAACTGGAACAATTTAAGCAACAAAGTGAAGTCATGTTGGGTGGTAACCCAAAGTATACAATGAATATCCATGAGCCTATACTGATGTAAATAAATGAGTTAATAAATAAATAAATGGGATACAAGAAACAGATCTCCCATATAAAAGAATTCCAGCCAGTCATGGTGGCTCACGTCTGTAATCCCAGCACTTTGGGAGACCGAGGTGGGAGGATCACTTGAGGTCAGGAGTTCGAGACCAGTCTTGCCAAACATTGTGACACCCTGTCTCTACTAAAAATACAAAAATTAGCTGGGCGTGGTGGCACGCACCTGTAATCCCAGCTACACAGGAGACTGAGGCAGGAGAATCGCTTGAACCTGGGAGTCAGAGGTTGTAGTGAGCTGAGATCGTGCCACTGCACTCTAGCCTGGCCCACAGAGTAAGACTTCATCTCAAGAAAAAGAAAAAATTCCAATTAATTTATGTAGATATTTCACCCTCCAGCGGGTAGACAGTAACTCCCAACTCCTTAAGTGTGAACTGTGTATAATGAGTTCCTCCCAAACAGTACAGTATGGAAAGGGGAAAAGTCCATGATGTTAAGGTGGAATAATCTGACAACACTGCCTCAGCCCAGTGATCAAGGTCAACATCAACAGTGTAAAGTCATGTTGATAGTATGTATACTTGATACTATTCATAGGACTTTACCTCTGTGAGCTTCCTTACTAAACCTAGAATACCAGTCTAGTACTTAGGAAAATATCAGCACCCCTGCTAGTATTACTCTAAGTTGACAAGGTTGTCAAAAACAAAGGAAGTCTGAGAAAACGTTACAGTTAAGTGGAGCCTAAGGAGCCATAATGAATAAATGTAATGTGGTATCCAGGATGCACTCCTGGCAGACAAAGATGACATGAGGTCGAAACTAACAAAATCTGAATAAATTATGTTAAAAATAATTGATATCAATATCTATTGGTATTGTATTAGTCCTTTCTCATGCTGCCAGTAAAGACATACCCAAGACTGGGTAATTTATAAAGGAAAGACGTCTAACGGACTCACAGATCCACATGGCTCTAGAGGCCTCACAATCATGGCAGAAGGCAAAGGAGGAACAAAGTCATGTCTTACACGGTGGCAGGCAAGAGAGCATGTGCAGGGGAACTCCCCTTTATAAAACCATCAGATCTTATGAGACTTATTCACTATCACTAGAATATCAATGAAGAAACCCACCCCATGATTAAATTATCTCCCATTGGGTCCCTCCCATGACATGTGGGGATTATTACAATTCAAGGGGAGATTTGGGTGGGGACACAGAGCCAAATAATACTGGATATCAATAAAAAATAAATTAGCATACATATTCATTCATTTATTGTAACAAATCTACCATACTAATATAAGATATTCATAATAGGTGAAACTACCGGTAGAGGGAAATGAGAATTATCTGTAGTATCTTCACAATTTTTTCTGTATATCTGAAATTGTTTTTAAAATCAGGGTTTATTTTCTTAAAAAGCCAAGGCAAAAATGGTATTTTGATTTTGTATGTGTAATAGGGATATTTATAATAGGGAAAACAATGAAGGCAACCCAATATCCAAAACAGAAAAAAACAAATGATGGTTCATCAATATGAAAAACAAAACAAAAATGAAGTTTTATATTAGGTTGTGCAAAAGTAATTGTGGTTTTTGCCATTACTTTCAATGACAAAACTTCAATCACTTTTGCACCAACCTAATATATTTTGAAAAAATGAATACAAATGATGCATTGGTTTAATAATCAAATGTAGATTCCTCTGAGAGGGGAAGCAAAATAAAGTAGAAGAGGAGATTTTTGCTTTTCAGCTTATGTCTGGTTATACTATTTTTTTCTTAATCCTACTCATATGAATTTGTTGAAAACAAAATTTTTTAAGAGAGGGCTAAGTCTGGGCATGGTGGCTCATGCCTGTAATCCCAGTACTTTGTAGGGCTGAGCGGGGGGACTGCTTGAGGCCAGGAGTTTGGGATCAGCCTGGGCAAGATAGTGAGAGCCCATCTTAAAAAATATATAAAAAATTAGCCAGGCATGGTGGTGTGTGCCTGTAGATAGAGTAAGACACTGTCTCTTATAAAAAAAGAACAAGGTGAAGATGTTGAGGTTCTATTTCAAGGACAAAGTATTTAAGGCACTTCACTGAGACACTGACCTTGCAAAGGTAGGGAACAACTCTGGATATATGTAAATAAAATTATCCACAGTTCAGTTAACTGTAACTTAAAATGCTTGCTCTGAATAGCTTGCCCCAGACCACTACATCATTACAGTTCAAAATCTTTACTGTTTGCCACTGTTTACACAATAAAATGTACACATTTGGCAGGCTTTAAAAGAAGCTGACCATCTGACTTCTGCAAACCTTTCATAGTTACATTCTGCCCCATCAACTGTGTACCTATCCTCCAGCTATGCTCTCATCCATCTGCATTTCCAAATCTCTGTTCCTTTGTTCATACAGTTCTGTTTGCCACCAGTGTTCCCTTCAAATCTCCAGTTTTAAAAATAATACATGTAGTCCAATTTCAGGCTTAATACAAACTGCTCCTCCACAATCCCAGTGAGATTTTGCCAGTTAGAAGAAAAAAGATGCTCATTTTTTTTGTTCCCATAGCTTTTTATTTACAAAATGTATGGCCTTTAATTTTCCTATATTATAATTATATTGTACATATCTTTTTTTAATAGTTTTTACATAACTACTTCTTTACATTATTATAAGATCCCAGAGGAGAGAGACTATCTTGTTCATTTTGATATTTTTATCTCTTTAACTCAGTGCTTCATATTTAATACAAAGTAGAGACTACAAAACATCTGAATAAATTGAAAGCAGATTTCTTTGAAGAAATTACTAATGAACCTATTTTTTGAGTTTCACTAAGATAAGTTCCAGAAGTCAAACATACAGGCCACAATCCCTCCTGTCTAAATTCCACAAGGGTGAATGCTGGGCGTATCACGTGAAATAGTTTTCAGTTATTACATTTTTTGGGTACTGAGCTATACTACATCTTTTATTTGTGTCATAATATATACATATACTGCTAAATGAAACTAGTGGATCACTTGATTCTGACCACAGGAAACTTGATAGAGAAGACATATTTAGATACATAATTTAAGCTAAGTATGATGAGGACACTTAATGAGAAAGGATTGTAAATAAAAATCATTAAACTCTTAATAATAATATTGAGGATCTGGAATGCAAACACATTAAATATGTACAATGCTTTCTTCTTAACAGTTTTATCATGATTCTTGTCAGTCTAACAACATTCCTTCGTTATTGATTTCTTTATTAGTCAATTTCCATTGGAAAACACTTCCAGTGTTATTTTTCACAGAAGAGCAGTGCATTTCAGCAAAGAAATCCTCGTGGTGATGTTACCAAAACAAACAAACAAAATAAAAAAAAGCTATATACCAAGCATCTGATCTTGCCAAATATACCCAACCTGCTTTGGGTCTTCTTAAAGAGCCACTGACCAAAAATCCTCCCAAAGTTAGAATCTGAAATTCTCATCTGCATTGCCCTTGAGTCTCCAACTTAATAAGCAAAGTAAAAGTCAGAAAAATTCATTCAGAATTTATATCGATTTAACAATAATCAAAATGAATATTGCATGTTCACAAAAAGTAGATATAAATAACTATAAAAATCAATTATTTGGGACAGGGAAGACTTGTCCTTCCTAAGGTGCCTAATTGGCACTCAAGGAGGGGAGAGTGGGGAGAACCCAGGGAAACCTTTCTTCAACAAATGTCAGTGTGGTAGTTACTCTCACGCCATGGACAGTGTGCTTTGAAAGGATGTGCTTTATTCTCACCATTGTATAAAGTTCCTATTGACTCAAGAAGTGTGTTCTGAAAAGTTTGCGCTCAATGAGCTGTCTCCAAAGAACCTATATAAAGTTATACCATGTACTACAATTTGTCTTTTCCTCTTCTTTACCCAAAGATAAACCCTAATATCACTACTTTTATTAAACCTTCCTTGATTTCTCCATATTAAAGAAATTTCAAGTGTCCATGAAACTTTGTGCATTTTAGAGATTTTACCAAGTATCTGTATTCAAATGTATTTTTATTACATTTTCAGCTTCATGTGAATATTATTCAGATACTTAGCACAGCATTTGAACATAAAAAATGTTCAGTAATATTTGTATAGTTGAATGGATGACTGAACCTCTCCAGTGTTTGTCTCAAGACTTATATCTTTATGACAACAGCATTATTCTTGATACCTCCCTAGACTGGAATCAATGATTTCTAACAGAATACACATTTCAGTTTGTGTTACCCAATGGGGAGCCATCCTTTTTGGAAAACGCACCAAGATTATGATTGCTGAAATTCTTATTGCCATAAGTGATATTGAGAAACTCACCCCAGGCCCTATTATTCATGAGAAAAGTACTTTATAAAATCTTTACAGGCTTTGGTTATTTAAGAGGCAACAGAGGATGGTGGTTAAGCATGCATTTCTCGAGATAGACTGTCCAGATTTGAGACTTACTTATTCCATTTGTTGGCTATGCCTTCCTCAGCAAGCTATTTAAATTCTATGTTTTCTTGTTTGCAAAATGGAGATAATAATATTACCTATCATACAGGGGTTGCAAGGATTGAATTAGGTAACACATGTAAGTTCTTAAGACAGGGTTTGGCATAGAGTAGGCGTTCGGTAAGTGTTAGCTATTCTAAGGTAGTATGCTAAAGACACTTGCTAGTTAGTTTAGCAGGTTAGAGCACAGCACAGTAGAAGGAGACAGTGTGATGATGTGGGAAGGACCCTGGAGTGAAAGTGAGAAGAAATAGATTTAAGTCCTGGCACTGACACTCACTTTGTGCCGTCAGCCGAATCATCGCTTCCTTGAGCATCAATGTTCTCACACTTAAATGTGAAAAATAATATCTAGTTTGCAGAATAGTTTTTGATGATTAAATGAAGTGATGAATGTGAAAGAGCTTTATGAAATATAATGTGTTATAAAATGTGAAGTGTTATTTCTATTTCATCATCAAAAGCACAGCAAGGAACATTTGCACCCTATTGCTTAGCCAGAAGAAGGACAGGACAAATTTGTTTCAGGCAATCCTGCTATTACTTCTATTATTAATATCTAATGATAGCATAGACATTTTAAGTCCAAAGAAAATATATTATTTCCTTTGAAACTAACAAGCCTAAAGGACACTTTTAAAAGTGAACTGCAAGCAAGTACTAAAAGTAAAACAAAATTAATGCCTTCATAGTAAAAAAAAAAAGTTGCCCTATAAAATACAGTGTTTTCTTAAAATATTTTGGGTCTTGCTCTGTCTCTCAGGTGCTGGAGTGCAGTGGCATGATCATGGCTCACTGCAGCCTCGACCTCCCCAGCTCAAGCAATTTTCTTGCTTCAGCCTCCTGAGTAGCTGAGGCTACAGGAATGGGCATAGGCATGGGCCACTATGCCTGGCTATTTTTTATTATTATTATTTTGGTAGAGAAGAGGGTCTCACTTGTTGCTCAGGCTGCTCTTAGACTCCTGAGTTCAAGTGAGCCTCCCATCTCAGCCTCCCAAAGTGTTGGAATTACAGGAATGAACCTCCACGCCCAGCCTGGGATTTCCAGTAAGTCAGTAATCACTTGCTTCCTCTTTATGTGTCATTTTTCTCTCGCAAATGTCTTTTCCACTGGTAACAAAACCTACTTTCAGTCATTCATGTGTATTGTGACTTTTACTTCAGTGTGCTTATCAGGTTTCCAGACTTCAACTGGACATAGACTTTTGTTTAATTGGAGTGACAATATAAAGAACATAGAAAAAATATGGTCACTACCTTCAAGGTGTTTGCACCTTACAGTATAAAGACTGTATGAATTTTATGAATAGATTCCTAAGATAAAAGAAATGAGGCCTGTTAAATGGAAAGACAACAGAAATACAAGTTTGGAGGAAAAAAAGACGGAAGGAGGTACATAACACGGCAGATGAAGAAAAGACTGCACACTTGATGAGACGAAGGAGAAACAGGTACTGTGAGAGAAGAGAACAGGAGATGGACAGACTCACAGCACTGAGACAAGAAACCCATCTTTCATGATAGCATTCAAAGGGGCTTTGAAAGAAGACTTCGGGGCTTAGGGAATACGGAAATAGAAAAAAAGGATAATTTTGTAGGTAAGTATACCAAGAATAAAGTATGTGGGACAAGAGAAAGGTAAGTAAAATGAAAAGACAGGGTGAATTTGGCATGTACTACTATGCAATTGCAGTAGTGGTGGTAATATTGGACTCTTCCTGAATCTGTTTCCTCTCCAACTCCACCACTGAGAAAAAGGTACCTTTGTCTTCAGAAAAGCAGAGACATAGAAGGAAATAACTTACCTGGGAAAGGAGACATGGAAATAGGGCACATACAAAAATCAGAACTTTAAAGCCCCCTCCCCACCCAACAAGCAAACATAGCCCACGGGCCTCACTTTCAGAGACAGTCTCTAAAAGGAATAGCATCTGCCTATAAAGTAAGTGAAGAATGGCAGTCCAGTCCAGCTGACTCTGGGTGTTCTAACAAGCCACAAGGGTATCCCAGGAAAATCACCTATTTTATATAATTTTCAGTGTGATCTTTCTTTTAGAGAAAAACAATGCCTAAATTCATTAGTGAAAAACTCTACAGGATCGTAGTCCTTCGGAGTAAAACAAAGGGGAGAATATAAGGAAGATTTACCTCAGACAGCAAAATTCCTTAAGATAATATTATTACCTAAGTCCTACTATAGCAATATATATAAATCACAGTATATACATAGACAAGTAAGGGATTAATTCTGCCCAGAGTAAAGGGCAGAAGAGAAAAGAGGTTCTCCCGGTGCTATTTCTTATATTGACCTCTATAAAAAAGTTGAGGACAAAACATTAAATTGTAACTCTGGGTAGGAAATTCTATGGGGATATAAACTTAGATAGTCCTCGTACATGACTCTCTGGTAATATAACATAATATGGGAATATACCTTAGAAAAACAAAAGACGTTATTAGAGAAACTGTCCCTTCGACATTCAGAAATTCCTCAGTTAAACCAGTTCAATACTTGAAACACTAGATCTCTCTACTATTGGTTAAAGAAAGATCTTTATGATTTTTTAAAAGCTAGAGATAATTTAATATTTTAATTTAAAACCAAGTATCTTAATTTATATTTTCAACCAAATAGAGGCCTTCCCAGTTGTAAACAAAGTCAGGTCACAGTCGTTTACATTTTTTTTTACCCAAAAGAATTGTGAGATGACTCAAGTCCTCAACTGCAAGGTTAGGGTTCTGTGTGAAAGCATAGAAGGGAAATTTAAAGTATTACCAATCACCTTCTTCATAGGTAAGCTATTTGAAGTCTCCTGTTTTGTTTTTTTTTTTTTTTTTTTGGAGACAGAGTATTGCTCTGTCACCCAGGCTGGAGTACACTGGCACAATCATGGTTCACTACAGCCTTGACCTCCTGGGCTCAAGATATCCTCCTGCCTAGCCTCCTGAGTAGCTAGTACTATAGGCACATGCCACCATGCCCAACAAATTTTTTATGTTTTGTGTAGAGACAGAATCTTATTATGTTACCTGGGCTGGTCTTGAACTCCTGTCCTTAAGTGATCCTCCCACCTCAGCTTCCCAAAGTGCTGGAATTGCAGGTGTGAACCACTGCACCCAGCCTAGGAGGCTTCTTCCAATCTGTCATTCCACTCCAGGCTACAGTTACCTAAGCGAACATCCAGCTTAAATTCATACCTAACTTTGCCCTTGACATTCATTCCCCAGTGTCTGTCCATTGGATTTGTTCTTTACAGATTGCTCTCTTCTCCCAGTCTGAAGCACTCCTCTCAAAAATCATGTATACTTTGCAGACCCACATATTATAAATTTACTTTGTTCAACATCTTTGTATAAGAGCTATTAGAATTCTCCTCAAACCTAGTCCTCTCTATTGCTGCAAAGTGCTCTAAATAGTACCCTGTATCTCACTTTAAGATGGCAACGAGGCCTTGCCAAAGTTGACCCATCCTGTCAGTACTGAATGTTGCAAAAATGAAACTAATCTATTAAATTGGAAACTCTATGTTGGGTGTGAACTCTAACTCTATCCAGATTATCCCACAATTGTCTCTTGTTTTAATGGAACCAGTTACTCAGTAGGGTTGGTTGTGGGGTGCATAGTATCCCTGTCATCAGGCTGGACTTCAAGATGCATCACAGTAAGGCAATTGCATGGGTGAGCAAACTGTTTACACCATTTAATAGAAGTAATAGGGCAGGTGCCTAGAAGTAAAGTCTTTAGCCCAAAGGTCTGTGATGGAGTCTGTATTAGTCCATTCTCATGCTGCCGATAAAGACATACCCGAGACTGGGCAATTTATAAAGGAAAGAGACTTAATGGACTCACAGTTCCACATGGCTGGGGAGGCCTCACATTCATAATGGAAGATGAAGAACAAAGGGATATCTTACATGGCAGTGGGCAAGAGAGCTTGTGCAGGGAAAATGCCTTTTATAAAACCATCAGATCTAGTGAGACTTATTCATTTACCAGGATAACAGTATGGGGGAACCACTCCCATGATTCAATCATCTCCGCCTGGCCCCAGCCTTGACATGTGGGAATTGTTACAATTCAAGGTGAGATTTGGGTGAGGACACAGTTAAACCACACCAGAGTCCAAGAATGAAACAAAGCAGAACAAGGGATTACAAATGAAGCTCCCTGGACCCCATGCTGCAGTAGGAAAATTCCTTAATTGGCTGTGTAGGATGCCCTTGGTCCTGCACTGTTCTGGCACCAGAGCTCCCCACTTTCTCTGGCCAGTCCTGTATTTATAAAATCTTACTCATTTTAATTTCATTAAACCTACACTGATCAACCACCCTCTACTCAAGTCAACCCCACACATATTGTAACTAACACATTCAATTTTAGCTTTTACATATTACTTTTGTCTCTCATACTAGAATGAAAACTCCATTAGGGAGGATACTAATTCTTACAATCTTCTGTATCCCAGATCAGTTAGAAGAGTGAGCCTCGATAAATATTTGTTAGCTGACTAATTGTTTGGGTAATTGAATCTATTTCTGGGTAATATGATCGTAACTTGTTATTACTATTATTTTGGAAGAGAGCCCACTTAGGCCCCTCAGAGTTTTTGGAGACTTTAAATGCTTCTCTACTCATTTATTCTGGGAAAAATATTTCAAACTTGACAACACTGTATATTCAGTTTTAATCCTATTTTGTAATGGAGCTAATGCTTATATCTGCCCATAATTATGATAAATATACAGTCCTATACAATGTCTTTTGTTCATTAATAAAATCAGTAAAAGAATAGGTTATTTTGTGGCAACCAGTACTTTCAAATGTGGAACTAAAATAAGTGATATATGATTAGAAAGTTTTTCAGAAAAAGATGAATATTTCTAGTCGAATTAATTTTAAGTAGGAGTCAGGTATCAAAAATCTTTGTATTGCTTATGGAAAATTCCATCCTTTCAACTCTAGTTGCTCTCCTCCCACAGTATTCCCTGCCTGCATTTGGCTCCTAGTTTTAACATCAAAAGCTGCTCTTGTCAGTTATCCTCCATTCCCTCCCCTGTCTAGGATGTGATACACATGGTTAGAGTTCAGTATCAGGCAAGCAGAGGTTACATCACAGCAGTTCAGGTATCTTTAAACTGAACATCAGACATTTCTGCTCTTAAACACTACTTAACCAAGAAACTCTGTTTTTCGGTACCCCCTTTTCCTTTCAGGAATCCAATACGATCTAATCAAAAGTTGAATTCCTCCCATTTTATATTTCTTTCTTTCTTGTTTTAAATAGACAGCTGGCTAATTTTTGATTTTTTTTTTAAGAGATGGGATCTCACTATGTTGCTCAGGCTGGTCTTGAACTCCTGGCCTCAAGCAATCCTCTTACTTCAGCCTCCCAAAGTGCTTGGATTACAGGTATGAGCCACCACTGTGCTTGATCTCATTTTCTTCTAAAAGCAAATTATCTCTCTCTTGTGCCTCTTTGAACATTTAGACGCCCTTGGATGAATTGCAGTGTGTCATAAACTTTAAATTTTATGCTTTCTTTTCTTTCTACCAGGTTCTACAGGGAAAGGTAATAGTTAGTAAATGTTATTTTTCCCTTGATAAAAATTGTGTTAGACCAGGGCAGAAGCATAGATATATTTTCAATAGTATATTGCAGGGAAATATCATCTTGGGGGAAAAAAAGGAAGAAAGAGAAGGAGAAAAGGGAAATTGGGGAAGGAGGAGGGGGAAGGAAAGAAATAAAGAGTGAGCTTAATTTAAAAAATAGACAACCTATCCACGGGCAAGGGAGAAAACTTGACACACATTCACAGGATATGGCAGAGGGAACAGTGTGGGCGTTGGAATAAGACAGCTCTGGTGTCAAATCCAAGTTCCAGCTGAATGTGACCTTGAGCTTAGCTTCCCTTATCTCCAACTACTATATCCTAGCACTTGTATCAAATATATTAATACACTTATATTAAGCTGGTGTGAAGATTAGGATAACATCTGTGAAGACCCCAGACAGTGCTTGGACATGAAGGTGCTCACTAACTGGTCACTGAAATGATGAATGATGACATAATGATGATCATGATGATGAAGAAGAAGGAGAAGGAGGAGGAGAAAGAGGAGGGAAAAGGAGGAGGGAGGAGGAGGAGGAGGGAGGATGAGGAGGTAAGAAGAAAGAAGAAGAAGGAGGAGGAGGAAGAGAAGTAGTAGCAGTCATCATCGTCAGAATAAGAAAACTCTTTTCATCTATGAGAAGCACTCACTGTGGAGGTAGGAGGGGGGCTTTGTTTACTCAATCATTTAAAAAATTGTTCTCTACTGTATAAAACAACCCACTAGGACAGACATTTACATTTACTGTCCTACTCCTTCTATTAAAACTACTCCAATATGTATTTCTTTTCTGAAACAACGGCTAACATGACAGTGATGGAGGCTATTAACATTTACAACTGACTTGTAAAACCATGAATCAAGATGACTTTTTAAAGTAAGAACTTTCAAGTACCAATTCTTCCTTAACCAGAATTTTCACTTTTCAGTTGAAACGAGTTTCATACTATCTGTATGAAATGGGTGAGAAGGAATTCCAGTTTCATCTGTGCCCAAGGTTCTCTATGTGAACATTGTCTCCTCATTGACTTGGCAACCAAGCATGACACTCTTTCACAAGGACTGGACGATGAGTCAATTCTGGCAAAGTTTTAAACAGAACCAACTTCACTTCATGCTGATATTTCAACCTTGTCCAATCTGGGATCAGGGTTAGAATGGCCACAAAGGAAGAAAAGGGATACCACTTGATGTCATATGGTTTAGCAGAGGAAAAGTGTCTACCACAAAACGTACTTTTGAGAAGATACACTTTTGCCTTATTTTAAATATGTCAGATAAAGAAAACAAAGAATCGTATTTTCTTCTTACACATTTGTGCTTGTCCACTGACTCTTTGCACTGTAGTGTGACTATTCTGCAACTAGAAATGCCCTGCTAGTTCCTAACACTCAAGGTGCGGTAGTCCTATTTGTGTTTATCAAAATAAATGATCTGGCCATTAATTTCTCTCAGTCCTGTCTTGTCGGGGCATTTCTATCTACCACAGTATAAAATTCTCTCTTCCATATACACTGAAAAATCTTCAAAAGCATATCCTGTGATTGGGTACATAATAACTATTTGATAAATGCAATCTAGAGTGGGTATTTCACAACTCAAATGCAACATAGCTTGTTGAAACAGCATGACCGAGATCAGCAATCTGGAGGTGTAGTTTCCACTAATTTCTCCACCAATCACTTACTAAAGACAAGTTAGCCAGGTTTCCATTTTCCCATATGTAAAACAACACAAAGTGTGACTTCAGAAAACGACATGGGCGCAATGATAATAAATGAGCTGTGTATAGGTACCATTAACTTCTTGGAGGCACAGGGCTACACAAATCAGAACATCCCATTGTTGTTAGATAGCATTAGAATGAAAAACAAATCAAAGCCTAATCTAACTATATTTGCAATGCTTTGGAAATATATATTTCCATATATATATTTGCAATGCTTTCCTAGGATAACTGTATGGATAAGAATTTACAAGAAATTGCTTGCTAGACATAATGCCTTTGAGATGTGGAGAACTCACATAAGCACAAAGTCCAACATGGAAAGTACGTAAATCAACAAGCAAGAGAAATTCCAACCACAAACCACTCTTCCAAGACCATTCAGATTCAGCCAGCTTCATTGGCATGTCCTGGAACACCATGATTGCCAAAGGTAATGTATCAAAGAGAAAGGGTTCACAAAAGTCCTGAAAGAAATAGTAGGGCACAGAGGTTTTCAATGGCATACTTATGTTGGATTACTGTTCCTTCCCAATGTAAAAGCAAATTATTTTTTCATTGAGAGATAATCAGGTTCCAGATCTCCTTCTAAGTATTTTGCCAAGAGTGGCCCAAGAGGACCATACGCAAGGCAGACGCTTAAAGGTTAAAGGAAGTATTTGAGGCATAGAAGCTTTGGAAAGGTACTTGGAGATTACTCTAGAGATTATTTCTATCACTGTTGCCTTATGCTGTATGAAGATGATGCAAATTGAACTGGGACACAATAAAGGGTCTGCTCCTCAGGATCATGGTAAATATAACTGAAAATAGCAAGCATTTGGAATGTGATGTTCCTGCTAAAAAGCTATCAAGATGTTCTCCCATGGATCCTGTTGTATAATTTAGGCTTTTTTTTTGTTGTTCTTTTTTCTTTCTTTCTTTCTTTCTTTTTTTTTTTTTTTTTTTTGAGAAAGAGTCTCTCCGTAGCCGGGCTGGAGTGTAACAGTGATCTTGGCTTCACTGCAACCTCTGCCTCCTGGGTTCAAGCGATTCTCCTGCCTCAGCCTCCCAAGTCTGGGACTACAGGCGCACATCACCATGCCCGGCTAATTTGTGTATTTTTAGTAGAGACAGGGTTTTACCATGTTGGATAGGCTGGTCTCAAACTCCTGACATCAGGTGATCTGCCCACCTCAGCCTCCCAAAGTGCTGGGATTACAAGCGTGAGCCACTGTGCCCAGCTACTGGGGTCTTTTTATTGTAAGCAACAGAAAGTCATCTTCAACAAAAAGAGAGGTCAAGTTATTGTAAGAATAGTATGAAAAAAATTCTGGAACTTTGCTGGAATGGTAGGTGCACTTGGGAAGCAGAACTAGAAAGCACAGGATCTAAGGTACCTCAAGTATACAGGCTAACTTATTCCCTCAGAATCATATATTTATTATTTCTCCACTTTTATGATATGCAGCAATTCAGTGGCTCTCTGGTCTCACTGCAGCTGCTATATCTAGTCAATATCAACTTCTTTGTTATGTATGTATTATCTTCTCACCTCATATCTTCTGCTTTCTCATCATTTGACTTCTGCAAATTCTTATAACCCTTCCCACCTCGTGGTCTCAGATTTCCTCCTTTCTTTTGGCATGTTTATAGTACCAGAGTAAAGAAGAATTCGGTGGGCCTAGATAATTGTTCATCATTCCTTTTTAGATAGAAATTTTGATGGTAAACTTCCTTTTAGAGTTTTGGCCAATCCACAAAGTGGCTGAAATTGGGTCCATGGTCAACTGGGTCAGTTAGGGGAGGCCACATGAGCAGAGTATTCAGTAGAAATTGAGGACTCAGTACTTTTCACTAGAAGAGACTAGGGGAGTGGGAAGCTCCTCAAGGAGCTCATCCCTCTTTAGTTATGTTCGAACTCTGAAAATTAAGTGTCAATCAATTACCAATTACAACCATTAACCCAATTGTCTGTGGCACACCCTGTATGCAAAGCATTAAACTAGATATGCCAGTGAATACCGTTTGTCCCTAGAAAGGAAAGGAAAGTTTTCACAATCCTAGTATTTAGTAAGGAAATCTAAGACAGAAACATCTGGACAAAAGGGTGTAAGTGCTTCCTAAATGTCAGGACAAGGTACTATTATAGTTAGTGTCCTTTGGGGCAGTGTAGTATATACGAACAAGTAGCGAACTGAAAGAAATCCGGACTTTTGTCTTAGCTCAGAAATGTAAAGACTGTACTTGTGTTTCAGATCACAGCATAATCCTTTATTAATTTCTTTACCTGCTGATGCCTCAGTCTATTCCTAAAATGAGGGTAAAGACCTGGGGATGGAAATCTACCATTCTCTAATTATTTTGGTATTACTATTACTTATCTAAGAAAGGTATAAATTATTTAAAATGTTGAGGTTGGAATAATCTAACACCTATCTTTTTTTTTTTCTTTCCAACTTTTAGGTTCAGGGAGCACATGTGCAGGTTTGCTACATGGTTAAATTTAATGTTGCTGGGATTTGGGTATACAAATTATTTCATCATGCACGTAGTGAGCATAGTACCGGATAGGTAGCTTTTTTGATTCTCACCCTCCCCCCAACCTCCATCCTCATGTAGGCTTCAGTGTCTATTGTTCTCTTCTTTGTGTACATGTATACTCAGTTCTGCTCTCACTTATAAGTGAGAACATGTGGCATCTGGTTTTCTTTTTCTGCCTCAATTTGCTGAGGCTAATGTCCTCCAGCCGCATCCATGTTGCTACAAAGGACATGATTTCATTCTTTTTTATGGCTGCATAGTATTCCATGACTAACAGGCAAATTACATCATAATTTCACACACACAGACACACACACACACACATATATATTTTTTTCTTTTTCTTTTTCTTTTTCTTTTTTTTTTGAGACGGAGTTTCACTCTGTCACCAGGCTGGAGTGCAGTGGCATGATCTCAGCTCACTACAACCTCTGCCTCCCAGGTTCAAGCGATTCTTCTGCCTCAGCCTCCCAAGTAGCTGGGACTATAGGCACAGCTGCCACTAAGCCCAGCTAATTTTTGTATTTTTAGTAGAGGTGGGTTTCACCATGTTGGCCATGATGGTCTCAATCTCTTGACCTCATGACCTGCCCATCTCGGCCTCCCAAAGTGCTGGGATTACAGGTGTGAGCCACCATGCTCAGCCAACACTGATACATTTTAACTGCCAGACTTATTTTACAATCAATTCAAATTCTCATAACAAACAGTCAGATTATAGCACTCTATTTGAATTGTTTCACTTATGGCTTTTGCCTTTTTGAACCTAAAAGTCAACAAACTTATGTATGTTTCTCCTAATTTAGTAAACCATAACTCAGATTGAAATGATGATGATTACCTCAGATTTAGACTCAACATAACAGAAGCACACAAGAAGCAGAGACTGTGCTTGTCTCCCGCAGAGAAAAAGACACCAAGGTTTGATCTGCACCTGTGGTTTACTTCAGCCGTTCTGCCTATAGAATGCCAAATGATATTAATAGCTGGCCAATTTGTGCAAAACTCACAAATCTACTTCTCTTGCTATTATTTAGAGTTTGTCTTATTTGAGGAGAAAACTAAGTGCAGGTGCTACTTCAACCCCTGAAACTAAGAAATATTTCATGCTCCATTGTCTCCAAAACCTTTGCAGAAAACGTATTAAGTTTAGGAGCCAAACTTGTGTCAGATGCCAATTCTACCCTTTACCGGTATGAAGTGTCTAGGGCAAGTTATTTGAGATCTCTGGCCTCTTCAGAGTCATCTCAAAGTCTACATGAGGTAATGTATGAAAAGTGCCTCATGGGGAGTGTGGTGTGGACTAGTACTCAATATGTGTAGCGCTTCTTCCACTTCCTCTTCCCCTTGTCTTCCTGCCTTTTGCACTTCTCACAAGTCAGTGATCTCTTACTGATGTACTTTAGCCAGTCACACCACCCTCTACAACTTACCTGAGAAATCTACCCAAAGAAAATTCCCTCCTAGTTACATGGAATGCACATTATGAGGGGTTAAATGAACTTCACAGAAGGCATGCAACACTGCAGTCCTATGACACAAGCAAGGGCAGCAGTTGCTCTAGAATATTTCACAGAAGCGAAACGAAGACAGCAAATGATTTGACTGAGATCACTTAGAGGATGAGTTTTAAATGGATGTCTAATAATGCAATTTGCTAAAAGAGTTGATGCAATGGTATTCTAGAGTCATTTCCCCCTGAAGGTTACATTGAAGAGTTCAAATTAGGAAGCAATATTTTGCCAAGTGCCATACTGCAGAACAGGGATACATCATCAATAACTCCGCAAAGAAACGCAATATAAGTGCAGCCCCTAAGAACGGACAATATAAATATGGCAATCATTTAAATATATTTGGAAATCCAATCTCTGCATAAAACAAAAGCCTTTCAAGACAACCAATAAATTGGATTTTTTAATGTAGTAGAAACATACACAAAACTAACTAGATATCATGAAATATCTGAAATGGTTAAACGTCATTATATTTTTGTTTTCCTTTGAGGTAGAAATACTCCCCAAATGTCTTTATAAATTCTACTCTGAGTATCTAAAGAAAAAAACTCAAAATCATTTGCAGCCGAAGCAAGATATGGAAAAAGTAATTTCTATTTTTGTGTATCAGGTCCTCTTAGTGATAAATAGTAACATCATACATTATATTGCACCCTTCTTTCGGTGACCATGAAATGTGCTCTTTGCATTCATTTTTAAAGGTACTGGGTGTATTCAACTGAAAGAACTTATTGCTTCTTTCTATAAATGCTCGCTAATCACGAGTAGAAATTTTTGCCTAAAAATTTGGTAACTCTTTTGCTTTAAAGCAAAGTGCAAGATGTATAAAAAGGAAATCAAACATAGAACTGGAATTCTTAAGGACTTGGTCTATAATCAATTTCCCCTACCTATTAACCTCTCCACTCTCTCCTTTTTCTCCTTATTTTCTTATAATCATCACTTTAAGTCATTCTTTAAATCTTTTTCTTGTCTAAAAAAAGATTACGAACCTCACAGTTCGCTCTTATAAACACTCTCTGACACATGAATATTAATAATTGTTTATTTCTTCTCTCTATAGCAATTGAGGTCACCTTTTAATAGAGAAAAGTGAGTTATTTCATCTTCTTGCAGTCTCAAATGGGTAAACTCCCAAGGAATGTGCAGTCTTAGAGAAAAAGGTAAGAAATACTTCTTTTCTTTCCAGAAACGACCCCCAGTGTAAATGCTTTTCAACAGCTAATTTCACTGCTGAATAGTCAATAAGAGCTGCAAAGATTCAAAATTCTTTAAATGAATATATCATGTGCTTACAATGCAAGATCCCTTTATGTGTTGGGACCAAAGGTACACAGGGGCAATGTGCCTAATGCTGAAAGACCAGTGAACAAGCTGCTGAGAATAGACTTGGCAAGTGTGGTTTGCCCCTTTTTTCATCATAATCTTGGCTGGAGAAGTTGGAGAAACAAAGGTTATGGGTTCCCAACAAGTGGTGGCATTGCAGGGCACAGGTACCACGCAGCTCTTCATTGGAGGACCAAACACAAGCATTCTCTCCAGTGTCCAGACACAGGAAATGGGGCCTCTAAACAAGCAGTTCCTCACTTCCTGACCAAAACTGTATATTATTCAATATATTTTCTCTACTGTGCCTCAGCCTTTAGGATAAGTTCCAAATGTCTTAGGGTCATCATCTGTCTATTTTTAAAGACTTTCCAGCATTTCAAAATTCCAACAGAGATGTATTAAGTAGGTCTTGAGAAAAAACCACAAGCATTAAGATGGAGAAGCAGGAATAATTTGAGTTATTCTTTATGAAATGGGGCATAAGAAAAAGATGCTCAGAGTTTTCTCTTTTTTAAAATAAGATTTTATCATGCAATAATTTTATCATTTTTACATTGCTCATTGTTCAAGAAGAACTTGTATCTTTCAGAATTTCCTATTCTATATTTTACCACATTTTTCATAAGTAAAAATTTTTTCCTTTGGGAAGAAAAGTTTATTATTTTTACGTAGAGGGAAATATGCACTATGAGTCTTTGGTCTTTGTAGGATATTAGATGCATGGATTTAAAGCTGTGTAGCAAATACAGACTCCTTAATTGGAATGTAAGACCCTTCCAAACATGACTTCTGCCCACTTTTCCAGCCTTTCACACAACTCAGCAATGATATCAAAAGGTGCTTTACTTTGTCTTTCTCTCTTTCCCTTTCGGTCTTCGACATTCTTCTTTCTTCTTTTTCATGGACAATTTCACTTCAATCTTCCAGATTCAGCTTATATCAAGACTCAACTTGTGATCATTATCTTTACTGTCTTCTCTGATCCTTCCTGGTTTGAATTAGGATGTCCTGCCTTAGAACCTTGTGAAGATCCTCAACCTAGTACCTCTGATACTGCTCTATCATTCACTGCCTGCTCTCCTGTTTATTTCCCTCATCAGTTGAAGAGCTCTCTCTTTGGAGAGTAATTAGGTATTATTCACCATTGTCAGCCTAGTATAGCACCCAGTAGAGCAGATCGCATGAGCCCAGGGGTTTGAGACTAGCCTGGGAAACATAGCAAGATCCCATCTCTGCAAAAAATTTAAAAAATTAGCCAGGTCTGGTGGCATACTCCTGTAGTCTCAGTTACTCTGGAGGCTGAGTTCAAGGAGGATCACTTGAACCCAGGAGGTTGAGGCCGTAGTGAGCCATGATCATACACCACTGCACTCTAGTCTGGGCAACAGAGTGAGATCCTGTCTCAAAAACAGTGTTTTTAGAAGTTAATTGACCTGAGGTTCAGACCAGGAATTTAATTTCATGGACTGCACTTTTACCATGCTACTAGTTAAGTCCTTTATAAATGCAGGCTGAAGTTCAGCACTTTTAAAAATTTTCCAAAGATGAATAAAATATCCACATGTGAGAAATGGGATGAGTTTATCTCTAGGGGTGTTTTAAGTATTGACTCAATGTTTTGGAAAGATTCAAGGGCTATGATATATATGACATTATCATTGAAAGAAAAATATTCTGCAGACATTTTTTCCAGGGGGCTGATAGCCTCTAATGTCCATTTTAGGCTTAAAATGGTATGATATTATTCACATTAATTGATTAAAGTTACTTTGTGCCAACCTTGAATGAGTCACTGTATGATGAAGAAAAGGCACAGTCTTCCCCTAATGGAGGCAAAAGATTCCCTTCTCCACTCTTTAAAAACCCTGCCAGCTTAAAACTGGCACTGATTACTTGGCAGGAATAAATTTCCACATTGCCATGCCCAAAATAAGCATGTTGTTATTAACAATTACTTACTAGGTGCCTATGCCCAATAGCCTCTGGGAACTAAATGAAAAATAATTAAACATCTTAGATGAAAAAACAGCAGTTTCTCAATTAATTTCAAAAGAGACGTGGAGCATCCTCCACACCATCAGAGACTTCTCTGGACTCCACATCTGATTGTGATTTCCTGCTAAATTTATTCAGTTGTTTCTTTTGCCATCAGCAGCACAAAAATGGACCTTCATAATTTGGCCCCTACCTGCCTCTCTAGAGCCATCATTCCCAACAAACAAATTCTGCTCCAGATACTCCAAATCCCTCTTAATTCTAAACGTGCAGAAACATGCTCTTTCAGCACTTCCTCTTCTATAGTCATGGACTGTATTATCCACATGTCTGCCTTGCTAATTCCCACTATCCTCTGGGTTCCTCATCCTTTCTCTCCATCACCTAATCTAAATGATCAGAATTTCTCTTCATGACAGCCTTCAAATGGTCTTCCCATAGCTTATCTTCTTCCCAACTGTTTCATACATTATAGCAAGAATGATATTTTCAAATCTATGTTACTCACTTTCTCATGGAAGACTTAGCAAGAATGATCCATCTAAGAATGACTATTCTCTACACTGTAGCAAGAATGACCTTTTCAAAACTAACCCTGTCGCTCAGTTGTTGAAGACTCTTCAGTGAGTTTCAACAGCTCTAAAGATATAGGAAGAATCTTAATCAGAGCCTGTGAGGTACCATATGATCCTGCCACTTTTACCAGTTCGCCGAATTCCCTTCTCCCACTGTCTCCTTGAGCTGTGACTGTGACCATAGCTTTATTTTCTCAAAACTTCTGTACTCCTGCCCATCATAGTATATATTTATACATGTTGTTCCATCTTCACAAAAGATCCTTCCTCACCCACCATCTCTACTATTTTGATTAGATGACTCCTGTACATTATTTAAACATCAGTCCCTTTGCCCAGCATATACATGTCTACTAAGTGGGTAATATTCCTTTGTCTAGGCATTTTCATCACCATATTCCTTTTTTTGTAAGTTCTTATTTAAAATTACATTTAATTATGAGATTGATTGATTATTATCTGAATCCCCCACAGGGCTGCAAGCTTCATGAAACCCCATGACCATGCTGTTTTTATTAAAATTCTAAGAGACCAGGAAAGAATATTAATCTGGTGGTGAAGTCACAGAATAGATTTGAGGTAAGAAATGTAAGATGAGAAGACCAAATCAAGAAACAGGAGATTTCACCATTAGCATATCAAGGTACACAAGACAAATAACATTTTTGAATCCCTATGACACTAAGTCATCAGATGGACAAGGTTTAATTTTCCCCCCTTTTATTTACAAGGTGCAAAAATACAGTTCACTCTACAGATTTCTTTTTTGTTGTTGTTTGCTTTGTTTCTGTTTTCTAGTTTAAAAAGAGTTTATTCCAGGGTGATTGTTGAAGATGGCCACTCAGGAGTATAGATTCAAGTTGCTCTCATTAAACACTCCAGCTACCAGCCATTACAAGTGGGTTTTTTAGGAAAAAAACAAGACGCAGTTCCTAAGTTGTTTACCAAGAATATACATTCAAATACATACATTATCGATTGGCTATACATTGTTTTTTGTATCACAAATTCCAGGAACATGAAGATAATGGGTGGCGCAACTAGTCTGGAACAAAACGTCTCCTAACAGTTGTCCCTAGGCACAGGTATGGTATGTGACCAAAGTCCCATACTCATATCTCTCTGGGCCTGATAAATTTTGCATACATTACAGAGCTCAGATTGCTCTGTCACTCTGCAGATTTCTAGACCAGGACATAAATACCTTCTGGGTTAGCATTTAGTTTAGGCAGTAAATAGGTAGAAGAAATATTTTCCCATACACTGAAATATTTAATAATCCCTTTTCAGTCATTCCTAGATTGCTACTTACATAGAACATTGTCACATTCATTGACATATAATTTTTATTTCAAGAAAATATCAACATGTTATTCTCCCACCTAGAACAAAGTAAACCACTGCAAAACATTCTTCTAAGTAAGCAAAAGAGCAATAGTAATACATTGCTATTAATAATTATCATGCCAAAATATATGAAATTGCACACAGAAAACATGGGACTTCATTCATTTCCAAATTGAAAGGAAATTGATTGGAAATAATTATCTAATCTAGACTCAAACCTTTATGGTACTTTTAGAAGAAACTAGAAATATTACTGGTAATAGAATTAACCACATTTGATGTTTACACTGCTCAAATACTGCAAACAGCAAATATCCAATTCCACACTTTACTTTGGTTGCAGATACATAGCCAGTGGATACAGATGAAAGTATTTTCTAAACCAAAATGTAATTTTCATTTGGTTATTAGGGAACCCTAGCAATTAAGAGACATATTCATAAATGGAACAATATTTTCTAAAAAGACAAAAAGGCTAAACATTCAAGGAAACTTAGATCCAAAAAGTAAAGATAGAAAGAGGAAATAAAATTACAGGGACTGTACACGGCAACATAAACACAAAGGATGGTTAGTTGCAGTACACTTCCCACCAGAGACTAAAGGACAGTTCCAGAAAGATTCTGAACTGAGAGTGACAACTCTCCTAACCAACAAAACATGTACGTCAATTAGCAGAACCATTTCAGTCATTAAAGCTGTTAACTAAGTTCCTAGAGCACAGTGGTTAAAAATGTAGGTTCAAATCCTGAACCCATAAGTAACTAATTCTGTCACCTTGGCTGAGTTACTTCTCAGTAAATCCATTTCCTCATACTTAAAATAGGGATAATAATAGCGCCTATTTCAGATGGTTATCTTTAAAGTTAAATAAAATAATTATTTGTAAAGTGAATAGAAAATGAGTAACACACAGTGCACACTATTTGTTAAATAGATATATAAATTAAAATGCCACTGATTCCAATCAGATGCTGAGGAAGCTATAAAGAATTAATAAAACATTTTAAATAGAATGCTTCATTAAACAGGCATATTACTGTTATTAAGTTCTTGCCTCTATTTTAGATGAATCTGAGAAAATCTTGGGATAAAGTTTTACTGTAATGTAATATTTGTTCATTATTAACAGTATGCCAAAGCCCTAGAACAGAAATATAGGCATATGAGGCAATGTTTGTCTTCAAGGTGCTTATAATCTAGTTTGGGGAAACAGATAATCATTAATTGAAGAGCAGTACACAATTTAAGTGCAATTTCCAGAAAACACAGTAAATGCTCTCAAAGAAACCACTGCCTAAATAATTACAAAAAACAAAACAAAAAAAAGAAATTGCAATAGGAATTCCAGAAAGAAGAAGATAGTTCAGCTAAGGTAACCCAATAGGATTTTATACAGGAAGTAGGACAGGAGTTGGGAGTTGAAGAATTTGACGAGGCAGACAAGACAGGGACATTTCTGATGAATAGAACAGTGTAAATATAAGTTTAAATGAGAAAACAAATGCATATTTGGGGAAGAAATCAGTAAAAACTGAGTAGAGAGGATGGTTCAGAGAATGATAATGAAGACATGGTTAGAAAATGCCACTTAGGTTTAGCTTCATTATCCCGTTTCCATTCACAAGCAAGAACCTGGGCTGACCCGTAGAGAATAAATGAAGCCAGGTTTCCTGGACCAGTTGTACAAACAAATCCTGGGGCATGGGAGAGGGAAAGAAAGGAGAGAGTCTGAGTAATTTCCCTGACCAGCTTTCAGCAGACACCCCAGGTGAATCAGCAGATATAAGACAGAAGTCAGAGCAGGTAAGACCGAGTCCCTCTGAGAAGACCTTGAATATTAGGCTAATGAGTTCTGACTTTATCATATAGGTTATCAAAGTCACTGAAGGTTGAAAGTCTTGTTGTTTTTAAAGGACAGTTAATTGCTAAAATAAAATAAGCCAAAGGACAACCCATTGCTTTCCAATGTGAAACCTGTGAAAAACTAGGGGTTGGCAATGGACAGGCATCTTGAAATTTGAACTATACGATTAGTTATGATTCTCATAACAATTTATCGTGTCCTTAATAATTCTTACATTTTTAAACATCTCACATACATGGGATATGTGGATATGTTGTCTCAGGTAACATCTGGCAAACAGGGTGCTGTCTATTTAAGCAGATTCATTTTCATATAATTTGCTTATTAGTATTTTCCCTTATTTTTAGATTGAGAGAAATAGCCAATATCACTCTTTGGTCTTTGTAGGATATTAGACATCGCATGGGTTTAAAGCTGTCTGCCTTATTGTATTTTAGAGTACCAACTCACACAAAATGAATTAATGCTGCAACATTAATCCATCAGAGATGTAAAAGTGGAAAGACATGAAAATAGTACTGCAACTTATATACCATTTGGCATAAAAGTTCTAAAGAAAATAACAAGTTTTCAGGGAGAAAGTACATTGTGAATCTGCATTGTGAGAACAAGAATCTCTACCAGTGTGATGATTTTCATGAGTGGCATGTACACACAAAAAGCAGAGTGGAGAAGCCTGACTCTATTACTTCATGAACCACATAGAGTCATTTCTAATATTTAGGCAGAGAGAGCAAAAGTTCCTTAAAAAGTTAAATTTTGGTGTCAATGGATTAGTTAACAAGGGTTTCCTTCTAACTATTTAAAGATATTCCAAATGAAATGAGGAAATAAATCAGTGCTGTTATTGACCATATTTAACACATCTGAATGCCAAACTGAATATGAATACATAATTATTGGAGGCAAATTCAACCAAAAATTCATTAGGAATCCATTTGCTAGTGATCTTTTGTGTTGATATATTCAATAATTCTGCTTCATTTGGGAGGGCATTCCCTCATCTTAATGAGTTTCCTTTGAGGCACTGAACATCTATCAGTGAAAACTCTTTCCATAATTTCTGTACATTGTAGAATCCTTTTGTCAAGACTAGTTGACAAACCACCAAACATTCGTTACCCTTCCAAATGGGTTATGAATTTGGTATTTCTGATTTAGTGGGAATAAAGAATAATTGAAGATATGGTCTCTACACGGAATAGAATCTGTTGTTCAAACTCTCTTTGAGATGAATATAGATATGTGGTGAAAGACTTTGAAAACATTCTTCCTCATTCTAATTAGCATCATAGTTGTTTCCCATTATTATATTTGCTGTTATTACCACTCATTTTTAGTTTACTATTCTTTTATAAATTGCAGTAAATATTTTTAAATTCCACCTATAATTGGTTTGCTTGTATATTGGATGTCCACTAAGTGGTTTACAGATGCCAAACGACAGAGTGACATTGATGCAAAGGATGAATTGGAAGAAGAAAAAAATGGTAGACAGCAAGATGAGAAGTAATTCCAGTGAATTAGTAGAGGTCTGAGATGGAGGCACTAGAAATAAAGCTAAAAAGATAGTTGCAAAACAGAACAGGAAGATAGAATTTCTGGATATTTCCCCAGACTAGATATGGAAAACATGAGAGGAGTCACTAAGTTAAACTTTAAGGTTCCAACATTAGGGGAATCATTTTATCACAAACAAAAGAAAGGGGAAGTCAGCAAGAGACTGGTTTACCCTGGAAAGCAAGGGTTTCAACATAGCCATGTTGAATTTGAAGTTAAAATGGTAATGTCCAAGAAGTGTATGTTGATTTATATAGAATTAAAATATAAATTATTTGGTTCTGTACAGCTGCTTCTAAAATATTTGAACATAGAAGGTTTGCTGAATGACAGTGAGGAAATTACATTGGTAATTTGCCCAAGAAACTGGCTTCATGCACAAAGACAAAGAGCTCATGCTCTGAATTAGTGTAGTCAAGATTAATGCAAACACTGTACATGGAATAATTATTAGTACTAACTGTTTTAGCATCAAACCAGAAACATTTCATCTTCATAAATAATAATATGTCTCTATTTTGGATAATCAAGAGATAAGAATCTTATATACTTTCAGGATTTCATTTATACGTTTTCATTGATGTATATTTCCAGTAATTTTTCTGTAGGAACAGATAAGAAATTCTCCCAAAGAGTTGGCAGCAATACAAACACAGCTTGATATTTACTGTGAACCACTGTCTGTTTCACTTCACTCAAGCATTTGCTTTTCTTAGAATAATTAACAGTGAAAAGCGTGCACGCACACACACACACACACACACACACACACACACACCCCCATGGCAGATCCTCACCCATTGACCCTAGTAATCCCACAAAGTGAAACAGCTGAGATGGAGTAATGAAAGGTAATAAAGTTGGAGAAACAAAAGGTTTTCTGTAGAATGGATTAGAGGATTATTTTGCTATATCTTCCTAAAATTCATATTATAATAAACTAATTTCATCTCCCCCCTACCACTCACATGCAACATGTCAGTGGTAGTGAGGGTCGTGGGCTGCGGGTCCATGTCACTGAACTCTTGTGAGAACATATGGCTAATATATAGATTAGCTAATCAAGATATGTAGACAGTACAAAAATAGCTCAGAAACCTACAAAGATGAAGGAAGACGTAGACTGAGTTCAAGGTAGATAGTGGGGGAACCAAGAAATTAGCTAGGCATCAACTGTGTAACATTAACATGAAGCAAACTGTTGATTTCATTACCAAGCAGTTAAATCGAGAACTCCCAACCTTTTACCAAACAATAGTAATTGGCAGACCTCAGGATTCCTCAGCTAATGTTGATATCCTCAAAACGACTATATTGATGCAACACATTATAAATTATGTTGTGTTGTATACAACATGTCACTCTACAGCCATTTAATTCGTACTTCTCTTGTAGTCACTAGGTAAGCTCCCAAGGGTCTTTTAGCCTTTTCTTGAGATTTTCTGCTTGTCTTGAATAAATAATACTGACATGTTAATACAATCACCCAGGAATCAATTGCAAAGGAAACTTTGTGGAAAATGAATATAAAACAAATATAAAAGCAATAGAATGTTGAGCTTAAATGTGAATAATTATATATTTATAGTATATAGTCTCATGAGAGAATTTTTCTCCACATAAAGTGTCAATTTAGGCCACTTAACCTGTATACTTCACCTATAATTAAAATCGTTAAATGCAGGGACACAGAGGTATCCTCATACAGCATGTGGAGAAGTCTACACTCACAGAGAGCTGGGTTATCTGACTATCCAGAGAAACAAGTTTTAGATAAGCCATAATTACCCTAGAGATAGTTTTGGTCAGGACTGAGAATTCTAGTTTTCCTTCCTTCCTTTATTTTTGCTTTGTAAACTGTCACACTCCCTGAAGTCAATCTGTTCACCTTTCCACAGTGGTATGTAGTACTAGCTTGAGTGTGACATTAAACAATAAACCCCAGCTCTAGGAAATATTTCACTAACATCAAGTATGTCCTATTCATGTTAAAAATTCTGCTTCAGAAAATCTGGCTCTCCTTTAAAAACTGACCCATCAGAACATAACCCCTTCCCCAATTCCCATCCTCACTCCCTGATTCTCTTCTGCCTCGGAACTTTGTGGGGTAGTGCAGGCAGGGATCTCAGCCTTGGGTTTGGAGACACGGGGATCTGAGCTTCACCCCTGCTCTGCCTCTTGTAGCTCTGTGTCATTGTGTAAGTTACCCCAACACTCCGAACCTCTTTTCTGAAGTGGGGATGATACTGCATGACTCATAATGTTGTTGTACAGAAAAAAAAGTCTGAAGTACACAGCAGGAAATCTGACACTTAGTAGGTATCAAATAACTCCATGCTATTATAATTATTTGCATGGAAACACAGAACCCTGAAAGAAAAGATGACATACACAATAAAGACCCAGAACCTAGTCCTGCTTCTGAACTGCCACAGAAAACCAGCACAGACTGAAAGCAATTTTTCATCCAACTGTCAAGTGCCCTACGACATGAAAGCTCATCACATACTGATTGAGCTGAGGTGTTCCCTGCAGTTGGATGTCTCAGGGGGTCGGTGGTGCACGTCTTCCAGTGAAATTATACCTTCAAGGACTCTCTTCAGAGTCTTTAGAATGCATACAAAAGATCCAATCAGCTTTATAATAACCAAAGAATTAGCTGGCCTGAAGGAACATTTGTTCATTCTTTGCTATTTTGTCAGTGAAGGTCATAGAGTCCACACTAAATTATCTGGAGGTACAAACACACAGGAGATTCAGTAGTGCGGTTCTTGCCCGTGAAGTGGAAGGCCCATGTAAACATAGCCTCCCTTTATTCAAGGCCTACCATAGTAGTGCCTTTCATAGAACAGATGCCCCAAAGTTATTTGATGACTGAATGAATAGACTGGCAGTCAGGATACTTTGGAGCAAAGAGACAGGAACCGAATGCACAAAAATCTGGCAGTGGTCTACTCTTGACAAATAGATTCACAGAAACATCATTAAGAAATGCAAGGCCTGGCAAAGTGGTTCATACTAGGTGGGAGGAGGATCACTTGAGGCCAGGAGTTTGAGATCAGCCTGGGTAACATAGCTAAACACTATCTTTACATAAAATTTAAAGAAAATCTAGTCAGGCAGGGTAGTGCACCTACATTTCCGACTACTCGGGAGACTGAGGTGGGAGGACCACTTGAGCCTAGGAGTTGGAGGCTGCAATGAACCATGATTGGACCACAGCACTCCAGCCTGGGTGACGCAGCGAGACCCTGTCTCAAAAAAAAAAAAAAAAAAGGTAATGCCATGTATATGCCGTTGTTTTGTTTTGTTTTTCCTATGAACACGAAGACTCACATAACATGACAAGTTTCAGCATCTTGGAAAACATCTTCTTAGCGTTCAAGGTTAAGTTTTCCAGCACTGACAAAAGAGTGACAGTTTGAAATCTGGACCTTTCCAGATGTGCTTTAGAGGGAAGATCTTGCCTCACAGCCCATGATTTTCACACTTGAAAAGCGCTCTGTTAAGACGCAGAGTGAATTTCATTCAAAGCTCCTCCATAGCTCTTCAATACTAAGTTCTCTCTTTCACTGATGTCCCTTTAAATGCTGGGTCTCTTAATGAGTCTTCACTGGTTGATACATTTGGTTCAACAAAGACGATTTGGTCTATCCACACAGACAACAAACCATTATCAGGAAATTTCCTGAATCCTTGCCCCTCCCTGTCCTCTCCCTACTCCAGGCAGGCCTGAAGATTTATCTTATGTTGTAATATGTTTTCACATGAAGTTGTAAGTAATTGTATGCTAATTTATGGGATTCTGAATAGTATGATTAAAAGAGGACTGGACTTGGGGGCTACAAGAGCTACATTTTGATTTGAGACATGGCATCAACTGGCTGCTTGACTTTGAATAAATCACAAATATTTACAGAGCCTTGATTTTCTATCTATTCTGTAAGAGAGCTGGACTGTGAATCTCTCTATTCCCTTCTCAATTCTGAAATTTGAATAAACCCCAGGCTTCAGTGTGGCATATGGTAGGTGCTCAATAAATGTTTATGAGTTTATATGAAGGAACAAGTTAATAATTAGATCTAGAAATTATTTAGGATGAAACCTTTTCATCTAGAGTGATATCTGCAAGATATCTAATGACAAAAGCAAGAAACAGACGATGTGTATATTATGATCTCATTTTTTAAAACAAAGGCCCCAAATCCTATATATCCACAGTATGCATGTGTGTTTATAAGTATATGGGTTTATATGCATGAGTGTTTACATATTTTAAGCATATGAACTTGGGAAAAAATCCCAGATACAGTCTAGATAATTGACATAGTTCTTCTAGGTGTATGTTTATGAGGTGAGGGATGATGTTGGCGTGGAGAATGGGAAGAGGGGAACTGGAAGCTAAACCAGGAAGGAAAAGAATTCAGATTGCTACATTTCTCCCTATAAATTTATAAATATGGTGTAATCATATTTATTCATTTCTGTGAAGTTATATATTATGTATATGCACATATAAAGATTACTTTTTAAAACAGTTTAATTTACCAGTCCTGATAAGGAGGTTTGGTCATTTTCAGTGCTGTTATCTCTAGCTCTGAGGGAGAAGAGTGGGATATATAGTCAACATGAACTTGCAAGGCCTATGGAATCACACTGTGATGGCAGGTCAGGTGAACACCGTCCGTATAAATGAGTGAGTCCATTGCTGTATTCATTTGACCAGCTGTTCTGACTGGCTGCAGGAGTGGTGAAGGGCAATGAGAGACCTGCTCCAGGGGTTTGTAAAAAGGATGAGTTGAAAGGCCAAGGGAGTCAGCGAGCTGGTAAAAGGGAAATTCAAGTGATCAACATTGGGGTCCTAAAAATGAAGCCTAGGAAGCTTGCAAATAGGAAGGGAATAAAAGGCTCAAAGTTGGAAGTACAGAAGAGGTCAAATAGTAAGCGATCCTTAGAAGGATGCTGAGATATGAGAGGTTCTTGTTGAAAAGGATAATAGATACAGTTCCAGTTAGTAACAAGTGCCAAGAAAGTAGATTCCTGTCGACATATGGAGATAAAAGTCCTGGGAAGAGCTGAGGTCAAGGAACTGTAAAGCTAGGCTGTTTGATGCGTCATTCCAAGCAAACGAAGAAATCCCTGCATGACAGGGATTCAAGTAAGACCATGAACCTGGTGACTATTTCACTTGTGGCTGTCGATGGGGGGACATTTCCAAGGCCCTGTAACTCCTTGTTACAAGGAGGGGTAAATTGTGAGCAGCTCAAGTGGAGAAGCCTCCGAAGGATAGATTATTATACATATTTTGGCATTGGCATAGTGTGGCAGATATTTGAAAACTCTAGTGGGAAAGGTGGAAGCTGCCAGAGAGTCACCCTCGTTCTCTGAGCATGTGTGTATGTGTGTGAGAAAGGGGGAGTGTGGCTTCAAGGAGTTAGTGTCCTTAAAGGAAACCCAGGTTCCAAATGCAGGAAGAAAATGCAGAGAATGTGGAAGATTTGTTAATCATCTACAAATAAGAAATTTGGGCTTCGAGTTAAACCAGCAGAAGTTGACAAGATTGGGGAAGCACACACAAAGGAGATAAAGCATGAAGTTTACTAACCAAAAAGAGCCCACACCTTGCATAATGCTTGGGGGAGTTTCAGGGATGATAAGAAGAAAAGAAAAAGGAAATTGTTAACCTGAAGGTAACTAAAATTGTCTTCAAGTTGTTTTGATATGGGTGTTCGCCTGAGGCCCAAGGAGATGCTGCAGCTTGAAATGATTGCTAAGGCTTCAGCTGTCCAAACCATGCTTCCTGCACTTGAGAAGGATGGTAGGTAGGAAACGCTATACCCACAGTTTACTTGGAGGGTAAGGACATGTAAACTGTGGGTACAACGGTCCTACCCATCATCATATTGCAGGGCAGAGCAGGACAGTAGATGTGCAGCTGAAGAGCTGCTCAGAACAGTGGGTGGTAACAGACCAGGCTGAGTGGGCAGAAGCAAAGCAAAGATAAAGCTTAAGTGAAGTTGAGAGTTTGACTGCACAGGGTGCTGTAAGCTCATGTGACTTTTGCTCAGGCCCACTTCTGCTTCCTATTGTAGACACCTGAGAACTTCCTGCAAAGACCATCACCTTGTCTAGGCTAGCTTCCAGAACTGCTTCTCCCATCTGTTCTTAACATGGCAACCTGGTTAATCTTTGCTATTAAAATGCCGTCAACCATTTATTTGTAACCCAGATAAGGAGAGGGTAGCAATGTCCATAGGGTAGCAGGAAATGAACTTAAGGAAATGAAGACTTGGAAGCCATTTACGTGACTGATATTTGGAAAACCAAAGAGATACCTTTAGTTCTTCTTTATTATATCCTGAAAATGGTTGTAAGCTATATCTGAATTTACTGAGAAGTTTGTATCTTCAGAACCCCTGTAGAGGATGAATTAATATTTTCACTATCAGATTACCATTTTCTAGCCAGGGTACTAAAATAGTGAAAATTGGAAAGATATGCTTGAAAGCCACCCACAGTATACTCAGTTATACTCACTGTATTCAATTAGCCCCAAGAGGAAATTACCAAATTATTGATAAAATAATTTATCAATTATTTTATGTATGCCTCATTGAGGTAAACAAATCAACGAATCACAGTCTCACAACGTATAGAAAATATCAGTTTACCTGCCCATTATTCAGTTTCACAACTCTAAAATGGAAATCATGCCAGGAGTGTTTTGTCTGACTGATCTTTGTCACATACACTTCCTGTCCCCTCCCCTGCCCAGAGCACACATACTTCAAAAAGCTGGCAGAAATAAGAGAGACATCCTAAAGGAGGGGTTTTAAAATTTTCCTTATTGAAATTTTTCTGAAATGAAGAGCTTAAGAAGGAAACAGGTAAATTAGGTTTCTGTGTAAGGGAGTAGAGCAAGGGAGAGAAAAACCTAAGAATGGATTCACCTGTGCAAGAAGGGCATGCATCTAGGTAGCAGCCAGGCACACATGCAGCCTTGTAAAATGAGCTTCCATGCTTTCTCTGTAGTGATCAGAACCAATCACTGCAGAGTAAGGCAAGAGCAATATTTGGTAAGGAGTGCTCAGGTGGAACATACATCAGGCAGGGCCCCTTCTGAGATCATTAGCACCAGACATTCCAGGATTTGTTGATGTTCAATCAGTTAACTTCTTCCTCAAAGCACCTTGACAGGGTTATGAATTAGCTTACATCAATAAAAAGCTACGAATTCCTCTGAAAAGTGAAACAACATGAACAAAAAGGCTTTTACTGCTTTAAAAAATGATCCCAAAGTGATATTGGTATTAAATTCTTAGATTTTCATGTTTCCTGAGGTTATCGTGCAACATAGTAAAAAAATATTACGGTTTTGCGAAGAAACTTCACAGTACTTTCATCTGCCGTATGAAGTTACCAAAAAATAAAATAAAACTGAGAGTAAACAGATGGAAGGAATGTCGCATGGAGTAAACAGATGACATGGAAACTCCTGGAAAAGTCATTATGGCATCTCTCTACGCAGGAATTGTAAAGGGCTTCAATCAACTCACTGGTGGTGTGCCAATGATTAGACTACCATGGTTGAAAAGGAAGTGGAGAGAGCGCTCAAATCCTGGGAGAGCTGAGGAGGAGGTGAGATGCTGTGAGCAGATATCACTCTTCAAACATAGAGACATAGAGACCTGCATTCTTACATGCAAGTGATGGTAAAGGCACAGTTATAGTATAGGCCTCTAATTGGTAATGCCTCTTCCCTGACTGGGAGAACAGCCTCTGTTATTGTGTTCATTGCCACATTTATGCCTGCTGGTTGCAGAAGTGGCATATCCCTCAAACTAAAAACCAGTGCCCACTTTGATGCTGCTATACAGATAGAAAAAAAATGTAAGAAATAGAATGTGGATTCTTCCTGGGTTTAGGAAGCTCAGGAAATCACTTATGATAGTATATGATGATGCCTGAAGGTTCAGAGACAGGATTTTTAAATGAGGGCAGAAAAGTCAGGCAACTGCTGGTTGAAGGGGTTCTATATGTCATGTCCTGTTCTAGATGCTGGAGGTATCCATGAAACAAATCAGTCAGGGTCTCTGCTCTTTTGGGCTTCTGGTCATAATTATGTGAATTATTCTAACCATAATTATATAATAAAGCAAACACAAATAAACTGATATGTAATTTATATTAGCTTTTTGGGAATAGGGTGAGTACCTATTTGCAAAGGGTGGCAAATACAAAGCAGACTTGTCAGCACTCCCTGCTTTTCCTTTACCCACAGCAGACAGGAGCCAAGCCAGTTAGGACATTCTGGGTTGCTAAATCCTTCTCAATACAGCACTCCCTCCTGACAGCTAGTGATGATGAATCAGTGTCAGTGTATGATATTGGAAAACTTATATTTGGCATGCATACTTATTTTTGCCTGTCTTATTTTCTTTGTTTGTTTCTTTTTTCTTAATATTTGTTGAAAATTTTGAAATTCCTTGTCTTAGCAATATTGGAGGAAATTAACCAAAGGGAGAGATGTGATTCCCCTCTGGCCAGTGTTTATAAGGGAATATGAAGAACTGAGGGATCAGGTCTAGTCTTTTCCACAGCACTTGAAGGAACTGAAATTAAAAGCTGAACCTCCAGAAGGTGGGCCTGGGCTCTCTCCTTGTTGCCGGGTTTTGACCTACCACCTTACTTGCAGCCCTGATCATTCCTATTACAACCCCTGACCATTCATCTTGCTTCTGACTCCACTGTCTGAGGCTACTCAGACCTGAGTACTTCTCACTACCCAAGGCTGAGTGTGGATGCACTACAGAGGTCTCCTTTTCTTTTGAGTTTCTTTCCATGCCTCCAAGAAAGAATAAAAAAGATGGAGGAGAAGGATAAGGAAAAGGGAAAACGAAATAGAGACTAGAAAGAGGGCGTGGAGGAGGGAGCAGAGGAGAAGGAGGAAAGAGAAATACTAAGTTCATGCAACTGAGGTCCTGGAGCTATTTGCCCACTAGTTACATCCTTTCCATTTTTAATGCCTTCTTAACGATTTTGCTTTTCTTTGTGTAAAGTACTGAAGGCCATCCACAGCCTGGTTTTTCAATACACTCCCAGGGCTCCTGTTTAACTTATCAGATAGCACATAATCACTAAATACAAGTTAATTTTAATATGATCCCAAACAAAACATAATTAGAAGAGCAATGTGCTGTGCAAATTATCATAAAAAGCATTCAAAAGCCAAGTAAAAATGCATTTGAGTTATCTATGGTTTAGGGTTATTTGTGGCTCTCCATTAGGGCAGAACCGAAGTTGACTTTAGCTATGATTTCATGGTCTATAAAAACAACCACTGAGAATTGGGTATGGGTTGCAGTTGTGTTCAAATATTTTATGAACCTTCTTCAATATCAACATTTACTCAACTTCTTTCTGCTATAATGGCCCACCTGTATTACTTCAAAGTAAGATACATAGGTTATTCTCACTAGATCCAGAACGTGCCACTTCTATTCAATGGGAAAATGCAGTTTGGAATTGGCTGAGGGAATCTTGACCTTCTAAGATTGAAATGTATTAAGCAGCTCTCTAAGGAAGCACTGTGCAGTGAACTGTAGTGGGGAAATTGTAATCAGGGATAATAGGATAAATGTCTCAAATATATATAGGTGCAATTTCAAATAATGGGATGTAGTTATGCACCAGCCTAATGGGCAGCTTTCAAAGATTAGGTGTCTCTTGAATTTTGGCTAACTATCAAATGTCTTCATGCAGGTTTTTGAAGTAGATATTCTTGTATTTTTCTACACACAGATTTAAGAATAATCATAAATATGTCTCTACTCTTATTGCTTTTGCCAGACTATTACTCCAGAATGCAAAAGCAAGTCTAGGAGAGATGAATAGGCCCTCAGAATCTTTGTGGTTTGGATCCCTAAATTTCTATATGGTAACAGGTAGGTAAGTTGCAGAAACACAAGATTCAGCCTAAGTTGCAAAAATGTTTCCTGACATTGCACTTTTTTTCTCCTTTTCTTCCTAGTTATGGTCATCTGCCTCTCATGGGGATCCAGCTGTTCACAACTCTTGTTTCTTTAGTTTTAGTTTTGGGGGTACATGTGCATGTTTGTTACATGAGTATATTGTGTAATGGTGAAGATTGGGCTTTCTATATACATCCAAATAATTAAGATTTTATCCAACAGATCATCTTTCAATCCTCAGCTTTCTCTCCCTCCCCATTTTTGTGGTCTCCAGTATCTATTATTTCCATCTTTATGTGCATATGTGCACGTTGTTTAGCTCCCACCTATAAATGAGAACATGAGATATTTGATTTTCTGCTTCTCAGTTAGTTCACGTAGGATAATGGCTCCCAGCTCCATCCACGTTGCTGCAAAGGACATGATTTCATTCTTTTTCATGGAAATGCAATTTAAAGCCACACTGAGATACCATCTTATACCAGTCAGAGTGGCTATCATTAAAAAGTCAAAAAAAACAACAGATGTTGATGTGGAGAAAAGGGAACATTTATACACTGTTGGGAATGTAGATTGGTTCAACCTGTCTAGAAAACAGTATGAAGATATCTCAAGGAACTAAAAATAGAGCTATCACTGACCTAGCAATACCACTACTGGGTATTTACCTAAAAGAAAATAAATCATCATATTAAAAAAGACATCTGGCTGGGCGCAGTGGCTCACACCTGAAATCCCAGCACTTTGGGAGGCCGAGGCGGGTGGATCACCTGAGGTTGGGAGTTCAAGACCAGCCTGGCCAACGTGGTGAAACTCCATCTCTATTGAAAATACAAAAATTACCTGGGTATGGTGGCATGCACCTGTAATCCCAGCTATTCAGGAAGCTGAGGCAGGAGAATCGCTTGAATCTAGGATGCAGACGTTGCTGTGAGCTGAGATCACACCACTGCACTTCAGCCTGGGTGACAGAGTAAGACTCTGTCTCTTATACACATCTAGATGTGTATAAGAGACAGCCTCCCACCTCGGCCTCCCAAAGTGCTGGGATTACAGGCTTGAACCACCATGCCCGGCTGTCTGCTCTTGTATATGAAACCAACTTCAATGTCCATCACCAGTTGACCAGAGGATAAAGAAAATGCAGTATATATATACCATGGAATACCATGTTCATAATTCCTTAGGACTAATTCTGTCTTGGAATTGGAAAGATGTTAACAAGCTCTTGGCTAAAAACTCAGTCGAAGTTGCTCCATCACTGGCCCAAGTTTGCTCCTATGCTTTGGCCCTAACAATGGAGCTTTTGTCTTGTGTACTTTTTGTCCTATTGTCATGCTGCTTTATTCAAATGTGTCATAAACAGAGTTTTCATGACCTGCTTCAGCACCATGAGCTTTGGAGTCAGATTGCCTGAGTAGAAATGTCTGCTCTTTTACTTATCAGCTGGGTGTCTCTAGACAAGTAACTTAATTTTTATGTGGCTCAGTTACCTTATCTGTTCAAGAAAAACAACCTCGTAGCTTGCAGGGAATAAAATTATCTCTGTCAAGTTATCATTCGGCTGGCCCAAAAGTAATTGCGGTTTTTCCCATTGAAGTAATAGGGCTTTGCTGTTTTTTGTTGCTGTTTTTCATACAGGGTCTTGCTCTGTTACCAAGGCTCAGTGGTTCTGTCATGGCTCACTGCAGCCTAGACCTCCCAGGCTCACTGGATCCTCCTGCCTCAGCCTCCTAAGTAGCTGGGACGACAGGCCTGCACCACCATGCCCAGGTAGTTTTAAATTTTATTTTTGTAGAGATGAAGGTCTCACCAGACTGCTCTTGAACTCCTGAACTCAAGTGGCCTCCCAAACTGCTGGAATTACAGGCATGAGCCAGTGCACTCAGCCTTTTGCTCTTTATAGTAAGCTTCACTGATAATGTCAGCTTGCTTCTGTCTCAAAACAATGTCTACTTCATTTATCTGCCTATGACGGCACTTGCTTGTATCTTCCTAGACTTCTATGATGTAGGAGTCTTACTGGCACTAGCTGTGTTTCACAACACTATTCATCACATCTTACACTATTGGACTTTCTTCTTTGCTTTGCAGCTGTTTCTACTCTGCTTCACCATGACCTTCTCTGATCCTGTGGCCATGCGGGCTGGGCAGACAGACAGCTCTCAGTCTAAGTGATCCTGCTATCCAGGACAGGAGTCTAGAGTTACAGACTGGTGTAATTTATCACATTTATAAGGTAGCATCTCAGCCAGCCAGTGGCATGTTTAGGGAAGAGAATATGTAAGTTTGAAAAATCTCAGTCTCCTCCAATACATTTTCTACCTGTTACCAACAGGATCGAACTTGCCTACAGAAAACAGCCTGATCTCAATTTCCTCAGACAATTCACCTATTAAAACGGCATGACTGACCTAGAATTATGGAGATAACTCCTTCTGCTGAGCTCTTTCAACCAGTCACCCCTGATAGCGGAAAGTACAAGAAAAGCACAAACTGTTTCATTTTATTGCATTTGATGGTCAGAAAGTGAAATTACAAACTGTGATTGTTTCACCAAGCAGAAAGGAGACAAGTATAACACCAGTGAGGATGAAATAAAGGACTTCTTTCACAAAGGAAAGAGAGGAGATATACAATTGTCTGTCATAAATTGAAATTGGCTCACCTTATTTTGATTTTGAAAGCCACCATGCACGTGGAAATATTATGGCATTTTGTACACCACAAGTTAATTTAAATTATGCAATAATTACTAGTTTCATTGGCTTACAAACTGTTAATATGTTACTTATACCCCTAGGCACTGATGTATTCTACGGCTACCCAAAAATCAAAAATTCCAATATTCAAGGTATTGAAATTGAAATAATATAAAAGCACATTCCATTCACTTGAAATAATGGATCAAAATATTTAGCTGATGCATTTTGTTGATTAGACCAGGAGGAAAATTAAATCAGTGATTCATTTTCATGTCTGCTAATTAGCCCTATTGTTTCCTTGGCACAGCCTGTACTAGTTACAGCCATGAGCTGTGTCACTGTTGGTCAGTACAGAAAATTTTCAGGGCATTGATAGATGATTATAATCAATACAAGAAAGACAAATCTCAGAATAGTTTTTTTTGTTTGTTTCGTAGAGAGAGAACACATTCAACGGAGATCTAGAACATCCCCCCAAGTCAAATTACAAGGCACTGGGAATATAAGAACAAGCAGTCACTTTTAAATCATTTCTTGTATTTTTCAATGTCTACATCATATGTTATGTCCACTTCTACTTTTGTCTCTTTTCTCCTTTAAATATAAATGAGGCTTCCCAAAGCTATATTGATTCTCTTAGAAAAGGTTTTAGTACGCTAGGCCTAGTATGTCATCTCTTTTTATATAGATATAGCTCCCAAGCTTCAGGGAGAAAATAGATCTTAAAAAAAATGGCTCCTTTCCCAAAGTGCTTGAATATAAGAGAAATGGCAGGCAACTCCAGGCTTATACCCAGCAGGCTTGGGAAGAAACAGGACTTAAATGAATTAGATATTGATTGCTTCTGTATTTTTAAAATTTTCTTTAATCCAAACTGGTTCCCTAGACAAGGGATTGGATTTGGACATTAAACAACAGCAAAAGTATTTTTCGAAAGTACAAAAAATCTCCAAGTTTGAAGGTCCCATGTAGGTCGTTTTATTCTATACTTCAATTCTCTCCCTATCTCCTTTAGGGATTTTTCAGACCATCACTGAGTATCTCTTGATAAATATACTAGTTTATTAGTTAATGACTGATCTACAAAGTTGGAAAACAAGGCCTCTTCACTTAATGTTGGTAACTCCATAACTCCTATTATTAAATAGAAGTTTAATAAATAATGTGTGATTGTTTGTCAACCAGGGGGTCACTGCTTGAGAGAGATCAGCAGTAGGAGTTATCTCTGTAACTCTAGGTCAGTCGCGCCATTTTACTAGCTGAATTGTCTGAGGAAATTGAGATCAGGTTGTTTTCTGTAGACGATTTTGACCCTGTTAGTAATGGGCAGAAATGTATTAGAGGAGACTGTAGTTTTTCAAACTTATATATTCTCTTCCCTAAATATGCCATTTTAAATAAAACATTATAACCACTTATTTCCTGATAGTTATTTCTACACAGTTTGAAGAAGAATATGACTTTCAAACATCTTAGTAACCGGCTTTGGGATTTTCTTTCAGACACACCAAAAAAGATTTGCCGAAGTTCACGAGCAATGCCTCCATAAAGTCCCAGTGGAAGGAAACAGATATGGATAAAATATATGAAAATCCAAAACCAACCATAATCTACTAGTAGTGGGTGGTTTATATTGCTTTGACAAATTTAATTTAATTTTTTATTATGTGCTGTTATATATGTGTCAGGTGGGTCACAATGCTTCATTAAAAGATTTAGTCATTTGCACAATTGAAAGTGAGCAAATATGGTTATAATTGTTTATGAATCTTAGATTCTCGAAGCTCCTAGTTTTCCCTTCATGCTTCATTTTCTTTGTCATACTCCAATATCAGTTGGTAAAGAAGTATCTGGTGGAGGGAGGCATACAGATTTCATAGAAAATTTTACAAGGCCCTTTTTTTAAGCCTAGCATTGGCTGAACATACAAGATCAATATCTTATCGAAGAAGTGATACAGCCCTACATCTTTGTCTACTTATAGTTTACACAAATTATTTTGTACATCAGTGAGATACTACTTTTATAAAAATTCTAACAAGTATTTCAGATAGAGTTTTTTTAAATGGAGGAGACAACAATGGAATTCCTTTATTAGTTTCAGCAGATCTATTTCTTAATACTGTGCAGAGTGAGACGTTGTACTCACTTGAACAACCTTTCTGATTTTAAATTGAGGGTTAAATTGCCAGAATCAATATGCAAAAAGATGTATGTATTTAAAATTCTTTGCTAGGATCTAATAGGTCTGATTATACTGATTTGGATGCTCTTCCAACCTTCTGAACCCTTCAAAAAGGAAGAGCAAGAGAACAGAGAATACTTTTTCCTCTATTGGCATCGATTTACAGGGACTTCCAAAGCGAAGTCTGCACCTCTCAACCAATTTAAATGCACTAGATTCTACTACTCTAAGTAAATTAAGTTACTTTTAATTTAAGCCCACACTCAATTCACACAAACCTCTTAACGCAAATCATCTTCTCAAGTCTTGCTTCTTAAAACTGCAAAAAAAATATTTCCAAGGACTGAAAGTCATCTCTAAAGTTTCACTGACAGGCATATCATTAGACACCTACTAAATTGAAACGGCCAAAGCAAACCTAAGGTAAATGAGTAGAAATAGTACAACAAATAATAACTGCTCAGTGAGAAAACAACCATTTTCTTATTATTAAATCTTAATATATTGCTTAATAACACAAAAACTGTAGAAGTGGATTAGTGCCATTTTATGTAACACTCCTGTACCTGAGGGTGAAAGGAGAAAGAACAGTCCCAGGTGTTTGGGGCTGAGCCCCTCACTGGAAAGGTTTCGATTCCCAACTGAGTTAGAGTTTAGCACTCTAAGCTTTAAGAATTATCACTTCTTTGACAACAAGCTGCCAAAAGTAGCTCCCTAGACTGGAAACCAAAGTTATTGGAAGATTCCCAAGAGATACAAGATTTGGGGAAAATAAAGTTAATTGTTCTTGAATCTAACATGACTCAGAAGAGCAGAATAAAATTATCTCCTGGGTTTGATGATTAATCTTCATCAAAGGGGAGAGCTTTCCATCAGCAGCTGGCCAGAGACTGAAAGCCATCCAGAAGCCCATCAGAATGATTTAGAAGAAAATGGATCTCCTTTGTAGCCTCCTCCATGGTGTAGAATCCCTGAGCATCCCTAGTCTTCCTCCTTGCTCACTCCCTAGATGAACTCATTTGTTCCCACAGCTTCAGCACCTGTCAGAGAAGAACCCCAACCTCATAAAGGACAGCCTAGAATAACAACACCACCACCCCATTAAGTGTTAAAAGTAGACAATGAGACTTAATGGATCATAGCAATATAGATTTCTTCTCTTTTACATCTTCCATTCAACCTGTCATTAGTAATCCTACTAAATCTGCCTTCTTCATTCCCAGGCATGCTTTCATTGAAGTCTCCCATGATTTTTCACTTGGATTAGTTTGCAACACTGCCTTTGCAGACTGTTTCTAAAGGACAGAACTAATTAAGTCATTCTCCCTTTCCACTTTGCTCTTCTCAGAAAACCCAGTTCCTGAATACTCGAAAATCGTAGCTGCCCATCTGCAAACTCTGCATCTGTGGATTCTTTAAAATGTCATTTAGGGCCAGCAGGCTATGCTTAATATTTCAAAATGCTTAAAGATAATCTCCAATTTATCTGGATAAGGCTTTATAGATTAACTATGAGGTAGAATTATTTCAATTCAGGATAGTACCTGGTGTTCTTCCATGACCCATCAAGACGGGGCCAGGAGTTGGTCTTACGTTCTCCTGGGATTATTCTAAACTTCTCCCCATTCAGCATGATGATGACAAATTGACATTGCCTGTAGACTCTGAACCACAGACAGGATTGGTGAAGGCTCTTTAGGGCAATAGCTGTATTATTCATTATTGTTTCTCCAGAGCCTAGCACTGGAATATGGGAAGTACATAATACACAGATGTTTTAATAACTTTTTAGAAACCTGACTGATAGTTTTATACTTGTAATCAGATTAATGGTATTCATTAATACAAAATAGAGACAAGAATAGATCATTTTAATGTAAGCAACCAAGTCCAATGTGTATGCCAACAGAACTTTTCAAGACACAGAGCTCAGGAGCAGAAAATACAACCAAGAAATTTTCAGAGTAGTAAAAGGGAAAGAAACTGGTATTTATTGAGCAATCAGTATGTGCTGGGCTCTTTAGCAGATACTTCAGATACATGCCTTCATTTTTTCCTCATTGCAATGCTATGAGAGAGAGCTTACATTTAATAGATGTAAACAAAATAAGATTCAGAGTGATTTCCAAAGTTACAGATTAGCTAAGAAGCAGAAGCAAGGACCCAACCATCTCCTGACTTGAAAGCCTATTGTCCCACAGATGTTTTTAATTGCAGGGAACTAAATACTCACAATCACAACAAATCCAAATGACAGACCTGCCAGTTCTGTTTAGCTTCCTACAGGACTCCTGATGAATGAATTCAGGAGTTACAAATTGAATAAAAACTTGATTGTATCATAGGTCCACACATAGGAAAAACTTAAAATTTTGATTTCTCCCAACTTTTGTATCAGTTGATCCCAGAACTTACATAATAGTAAAGCATATTTTCCTAATGCAAAGGCTCATTTCCCTCTTCTGCAAAGACCTCTAAGGCTCATGACTCAAGTGGACACCTTAGGAAGCTTCCTGCCATGCAAGATTCTGTCTCCATTTAGAGCAATAGCATAGTCGCTACATTCTCCATAGAAGATGGATCTTCAAAAGTTTATGCCAGTCTTTCTCTTCTAAGTAAGTCTACATCTTGTAGCCCACAAGCCAGCCACACATGACACATTTAAAAATGCCAATAGAGCCACAGCATGGAAAGAATTGTGCCCTATTATGATAAGGCATTTGCTTGATGGTGGTAATTTTTTTTTCCTTTAAATTGCAGAAGGCCAGGAAGTAACAAAATGGTACACAAATTGATTATTGCCATGTAAGGCTTTCTTCTTATTCTTTCTTATATTCTGTTCTTATTTTAGTCTTTTAATTTTGTTTAAAAACACAAACAGGATTTTATTGGATGTTCATTTCATTTACCTATTATCTTTAATCAGGAGTTTCGGTCTGTTGTGTTCTGGGATGTATGCCAATTCTTCATGTACTTACGGATACAAACACATACACAACACACACACAAACACACACACACAAATATCTCTGTCTGTCTATGTGTCTATTTATCTGTCTGTCTATCTATCTATCTATCTATCTATCTATCTATCTATCTATCTATGTGGTCTCTATTGATGCCTTGCACATTGGTATTAAACTGAATGGCAGAGAGGATTTAATCTTCCTGGAAAAAGTGAAGGCAGTTTCCTTCAACTAAAAGTCATGCAGAGGTCCTCTGTGAGGTAGGTAGTCAACTCAATATATTCTTCTCTGGGTCCCTTCATGTTCTCTGATGGGGTAGAAATGGTGCTCTCTCTCTACAACTTAATGTAAGAAATGATGGAAGACAGAGAAAATATTAAATAAACACCAAGAGTGAATGCTTTCCTAGTCTACACCTGTGCCATCCAATACAGGAGCCACTAGACAAATGTGTTCACTGAGCACTTGAAATGTGGGCTTGACTGAATTGTGATGGGCTGACAGTGCAAATTTACACCAGATTTTGAAGACCTACCGCTAAAAAATTCAAAGTACCTCATTAACAGTGTTTTACATTAATGACATGTTGAAATGATAGTTCTGGATGAAATTGAAATTACGTTTTGGAAATGTGGGTACTAGAAAGTTAAATATGTGGTCACATTATTATTCTATTGTTTAGTGACCTATTTCTCTCTGAGCTTTAAAACAAGTTGGCTGGAGTGGCTTATGGTCATTACAGACTAAATAGGTAACATAAAATCCACTTAGGAAAAAAAATAGAGAATGGGACTCATACATAGCCCAGTGCACCATATTTTTCTGGCCTGTATTTTAATCATGAAATGTGGCATGTACAGGTAACTATATGAAAGCAGGTTAGTGCATGGGTATGTGTGTCTTACAGTAAAAATTGCTTCTAGATCTCATTTCACCTCCTCTCAGGGACCCCCCTTTGTAAAACCTGCCAAAGACAAGGAAAAAAAAAAAAAAAAACTCTTTTGATTTGAATTGGCCAGTGCAAAACTCATAATTTTCTGGCAAAAATTCCCCAACTTTTTTATACATAAGAACATTTTGGCATTTGACAAATTTGGCAACTATCACTTTTAACATCTAAATGTGCCTTGTATCCCATAGTCAGTATTTCCAGAAACCTAGGGGTTTTTTTCCCCCCTCTATTTCACGCTGGTAGAAATAATATGATTTGGATGATTCTCAAAAGGGAATGAATAATGAAAATTCACACCTATTCTCCAAACCTCATTTAGCCAATAGTTTTACCTAGAGCAGCCAACACAGGCAAAAGTATACTGGTTTGAATGTTAGATTATTATACATCTTTTACCCACGAAATTGCTGGAAAGTCATGAGCTAGATGACATACAACCAATGTCATAGAAAATGCATGGGGACCTCGTGATCCACCCGCCTCAGCCTCCCAAAGTGCTGGGATTACAGGTGTGAGCCACCGCACCTAGCCTAGAAGACTCTTAATGAAAGTTAGCTTCTCCCTCCTTTTCTTCCCAGTTATAAAGTCACCCTGTGCCTACACATTCACATTACCTCATACTTACCAGCACTGACTCTCTTTCTCTCCCATTTTTTAAATTGCCTTTTCAAATGCTGGACTTGGGGAATTCACAATTATGGGCCACATTATCAGCTGTTTGGGTTGTATGAAGGGACTTGAATTTTATCAGTATATGGGGTAATAATGCATAAGATGAAACTATAGACCTTTCCAAGGTTTTTGTTTTGTTTTGTTTTTGTTTTTGTTTTTGTTTTGAGACAGGTTCTCACTCTGTAACCTGGGATGGAATGGAGTGCTATGATCACGGCTCACTGCAGCCTTGATCTCCCAGACTAAAGTGATCCTCCCACCTGAGCCTCCCTGGTATCTGAGACTACAGGCACATACTACCATGCCAGGCTGATTTTTTCTTTTTTTTTAAGTAGAGACAGGATCTCACTATGTTGCCCAGGATGGTCTCGAACTCCTGGGCTCAAGGATCCACGTGCCTCAGCCTCCCAAAGTGCTGAGGTTACAGCCATAAGCAACTGCATCATGCCCAGGTGGAACTTTTAAATTTAAAAAAATATCACCCTCAGAAGCAGCTGCCTGCATCCCTACTTTTTGAGGCTGGGAAGGAAGAGCAAACAATGGGAAAATCATTTACCTCCTGAAGTCAGAAGGGCTCCCTGACCTCTTTCTGAGATTCCAAAAAGCACAGACAGCCTAGATTCTTCATCATGTGGTGCCTCTGTCTCAACTTCTCATCAGATCTACCTTGTTACTCAACAGTGCAGTCTGTTCAATGGAGCAAAAACCAGTCCATTCCCAAGTAGAGTGTGAGTGAGTCCTTCTCTCTTTCTTCTGTCTTAGAACTTGTGCTCTAGAATGTTTTCTGGTCTGAGATTTTGAGACTGTACATTCACTTTTCTATTTATATCAGCTTCTCAGCTGAGGCATGAAAGGATCTTTATTGCATGTTAGAAATATCTTTCAGTGTTTCTAAACTATTCTGCAGCATTCTTTGTGGAGATCCTATTTCATTCACCAATTTTCAACTGATTTATTTTATTGTGGTTTTGCTTAGTCTCTTACAAGACTTTTATTTTTATAAAATTTAATAGTAGGTTGGTGCAAAAGTAATTACAGTTTTGCCGTTACTTTTAATAATGCCAATTTTAATAATGCCATTACTATTTAATGGCAAAAAGCACAACTATTTTTATACCAACCTAATACTATCAGCTAAATAATTTAAAAACAATTTGCAGTGACATCTCACTTATTCTCTCTCTTTCTCTTTCTGCTTCTCTTGTCCCCTCCACTCCCTCTATTTCTCTTATTCTCCTTCTTCCTCTCCTCTGTGATAAGAAATATTCTCCTCTAGTATAAAGAATCTCTATCTTTGCTTTGAGTGAACTGTCCAGCCAAAGTATTGGAGTTCAAAGCCAGTGGGGGTCATTGGTTCTGATAATTAGAACACCTAGAGACCTTAATTCAAAGTTGTGAATTGACAAGTCTCGGGGGGCAATCACTATCTTGTCAAGGAAATGTGCTATGTCCCACAGATCAAATAAGATACAAATATAGAGATGTTACAAGAATACTCATTCCATTTTCACAAAGAGAGAAGCAATCTTCGCTACCCTTAACTTCATAAATCTATGTGGGGTTAAGAGATATAGATTCTGCCAATTCTAGACACCAAATTATAATTAAAAGAATTAAACACTAATTTAATTAAAGAAACGGTTGCCCACATTACAAGGGTTAACCATGCTACGCAGACAATTAGCAGGAGAGGTTTAATGCAATACAAGTCAACAAATGCCTCTTGAGAGCCTACTAATGTAATGTGTTTAGGTACACTAAAACACATTCTCTTCTAATAATAAAAAAGTTTCTGAGCACTTTCTCTCTTACTTCCTAAGAAAGCATAAACTATATTTCCGAAGAACTTTTCTTCAACCTCTCTCTTCAGTAAAATCTTTATAATCCTACATGTTCACCACTTTGCCATTGACTAGCTATGGGACCCGAGACAAGTCACTTTTCTCAAGTCATTTCAGTGTCTTCATCTCTAAATGAGGGTTGGAATGGAATATCTGTCTCAAATCTAGGGCTAGGTCTGTTCCAGCTCCAGGCCTGTGATTTCATCATTCTACTAAGGCAACAAAAGATGGGGTACAGAGGAGGGATGGGAAAAAGAAGGATGTCTGTCAAACAAATGTTATGGCTGTGTTATTTTTTTGTTTGTTTCCTAATTTGATCTTCCTCTCTGGGTTAAAGATATTAGTGACCATTTATGAAGGTCCTGCTATTTAACGGACAGTAGTTTAACATTTATTATTGGCCAGATTTTATAGATGAAAATACTAAGGCACAAAAAGGTTTAGTAGCCTGCCCCAAATCAGAGCTAACAAGCCAGGAACTTCTCCCTCTTCAGGGCTCTCACAGCACATTTTAAGCCCTTCTTTCCCTGTGTGACATCACCTTCTTGTTCTCTTTCTCCATTCTTGACGTTAAGTTCTGAAGTTAAAGCCCCAGTTCTTAGCACCGTGCCAGGAATACAGGAAGTGCTCAATGTATGTTGAAATGACTGAGAAGGCAGAAATGGCCTTATTTGGGGAAAATATCAGTGTTTTATACTAAAAATAAACCCCAAAATTCTATTTATATATTGCTAAGTAGACTAAAGTTCTGGCCTTTACAGTGAACTACTCTTTCTCCTAGGATGATCTTTTTTCTCATCTGACAGATTCATAAGCTAATGGAGAAGAAAGATTGTGTACTTTGACTCACAGACACAACTATATTTGTGTCTACATTTTCATAAGTCAGAGAAATTTCTCTTCACTTTAAGTATCTTATCATTCTTATACAAGCACCTCTACCAATTTAATTTTTGCTACCTTATCTTTCTCCTCCAACATATTGTAAAAATTTCAAACATTCCACAAGGTTAAAATAATTTTAGAATCAATAGCTATATTTTATACCCAGATGGTACCACTAACATTTTTATATATTTTCTTTCAAGCATATCCACCCATTTATCTATCCCTCTATCCATCCATCATATTTGTTGACACATTTCAAAATAAATTGCAGACATCTTTCTACTTCCCCTAAATACTTCAGCATGCATATCTATGCTACATTATCTTTTTAAATTACATGAAATGTTGGTATGCTGTATTACCTATTGAATCTCAGAAAAAAAAAATCCCCTTTTGTTTTTTACCAATTTGGGGGCTCACTTGCTGTTGAAATTGAGACCCAAACCTACAAATTACTGCCTGATTGAGAAGAAAGCATATGAAGAGGTAGGTCCATGAGAATGAAATACCTAAACATTTTTGAATGCAAAGAATTGGGTCAAGAAAATCTGCCTAAAATTAAAAGTCTAGCCTTCAATTTTCATTCAAGGAGACAGTGATAATAATGTTAGTGTTTATCTCCTGACTTTATGAATCAACAAATGATGGCATAGCATGTTAGATCATTAGAACATCATTACTGAGATGTAAGTCCAGAAGGTTTCAGTAGGGAAAGCTACCATGACATTGCGTGGTCTGGGTCAAGTGTTTGACAAGGGCAAAGCTCCAGGAATGTACCATCCACCTGTTCATTAGATGTCAGCTCATAATAGGCACAAGGCCAAGGTAGGAAATCATACAAACAGCAATTTTCAAAGTTAATGATCTAAAATAATTAGATCAAATGTGACAGTTGTTTGTTAGTTGTTTGGCAAAAGCCAAAATCCAAGTGAGAAAAAAAATTATTTAAACACTTCAAATATCTTATTTAAGTCCCTAAGGCAGGTGGTACTTTTCCTAACTTAGTGTCATGCTGGTCTCTGTTAGACATACTCTGCTCCCCTGAAAAACTGCTAGTACTCACCCATTGTATCACTCCAACCACAGATTTTACTTCTTCTCTGATGCCTTCCTGGTCTTTTCCCAGCAGAAGCATTTCCTCTGTTCAATTCTCATAGCAATTGTTCAGTATCAATTATTATGCTTATGATTTGATTTATAATAAGTTCATTACACGTCCATCTGTCCCCACGGCACCTTCATCATTTCAGAAAAGTGCCAGTCATGATACTTGGTTTCTAGTAGGTGCTAAAGGGATACTGAATAAATTAGAGTTGAAGCCCATGCCAAATCATTTCAAGCCAGTTGGTATGGAGGAAAAATCCTATGATACTCCTGAGAATCCATTGACCAACTGAAGAGAGGAAAGGACTGGTTAGCAGCAGACAGCAATATCAACTTAGATTCTGAAAGTCCAAACAAAAGCTGTAGGAAAGTAAGAAAGTTGGTTTCCTACTGAGTTCCAAAATTAAAAGATCCTGATTGAATCAGAAGTCACCACAGAAATGTAGGGCTATGTAAGTGGAATTTTTGTCTTAGCGAAAGAGTATTTTAAAAAGGAATCCCTTGCTTGACAGAAAGCAAAAATATTTTACAGGCCATAAGATTTAGTTTTATGTCATGTCATGCTTTTGATCAAAAAGGCACTTTCCATATTCCGTTTCAATCTGGAATATTCTAATTTTTACTATGTTTGAAAAAGGGAACTTCAATGGCAAGGAAAACATGTTCATTTTGCTCACTATCCCAGGGGAAGTGGCACTCGGGGACTCTGCTATGTTTGGAATTTCTTTCCCTCATCAATTCATCAGAATAGATTTCTTAGCACGGCAATGACACTGCTTGCATTTCCTAGGCAAATTTATCAGCTCCTGACATTATAAATCTGAATTTGGATATTTTTAGCTGGACTGGGAAAAGAACAGTTCTCCTGAGACCTCAGTGTCAATGCTGCTGTATGAATCAGCCCAGCGAGGGGATGGAGAACTGCAATCTCTGCCATTGACTTTTTTCCCCTAGAGGAGGGATCACCTCCTTGGCTCACTGCCAGAAATGCTTTGTAGGTTGTTCCAACTCATGGGGCTGGAGCAGGGCTCTGCCTCCATTTACCAATGCAGTATACCACATAGCTGAACCACCCCACTGACTTTTCCCTCACCAATGACTGCTCAGGTGAAAAGAAAATCCTCCAAAGGGAAGAGAATGAGGCCTCAAAGAGTGGGTACCCAAACTCAAAGCGTGAATGGACACAAGGCAAACATGCATCTCCAGAGAGAACAGTCAACCTCAAAGGCATTTCAACCTGGAACTCTTTTATTTTTAGAGCTATTTTCCCAACTTTCCCAATGAACAGAGAAACAGGAATTACAACATTCTCACACAGTCCTTCCAACCTCACAGGTGAGCGAAATATGACCATGAAGTTAATAAGAGGATTAACTGTCACCAAATGCAATGCACTGCCTTATCCTAATCGCTATTATTTTCCATTACTTAGATGTGAGGCAGTTGCAATACAAGTCAGTTTGGAAAGTGATTTTCACAGTGTCCTCTCTTTATATTTATGTTGTTTTTCTCAGCTATTAAAACACCATACTGACACTGGGGAGGCCAAAATGCCCAAGGCTGATGAATGCAAGTTTGCAAAATCAGTAAAAACACAGCTTGCTTTTGTTGTCTCTGGAGTCATCCCTGATGTGGAAGGCATATGGCATAAGGATAGAAAACATATTATGTAATTTAGGGTTTAGCTTACACAGGATGATAGAGATTAATCTCAGTTAATCAGAGAGCCTAGGCAGCCAAGAAAAAAAAAAAAAAACAGCCTTAAACCTCAGAACAATACAGAATATTAGAGAAGTTGACGAGTTGACTCTAGCTTAACTTTGCTTATTCAGAAGTAAGGAGAGGCTAGAGGGAGACTCTTATTGAACTGTTCCAGCTGCTACTCAAACTATCTGGTGCTCACCTGTTTGTTTGACTAATGTCTGGAGAGAAATGACTGAAGAAAGCTGTTTCATTGTCAGCTTAATCTAGGAAAGATTCCTCTTTTCAGTTTTATTCCCATCCCCACCCTTAAATTTCCCAAACAATATGATTTACTGTCTCCAGAAGACTTCACAGAACATGAGGTAAAAGTCTATTTAAAAAGAAATGGAAATTTTTAAAAGACAGCTTCAAACAACCCAATTACACTTAATAGGCATTTGTAACTCTTAATTCTTTGTGTGTATTTTCCATTGTACACACTTACATACTTATATTTAAAATTCATCCTTCTCATCTTCAGTTCAGACTGTCCCTGCTCTATCTTGAGTCTTGCCTAGAGTATTACGTGTCCCCTAGTGATTCAGTGTGTCGCTTTATTTTCCCCATTCCAAACCTTTCTTCATACACTAAACATGTATTAAGCATCACCCAAGGGGTGACAGCAGGGTGGCAGTGGAGAGAAGGAAAAAGTGAGAAGATCTGGGATGGTGTGAAGATGAAATTGCCAAGACATGCTAATGGATAGTATCAGGTTTGTGTTTTAGGATAAATGAGGAATCATAGATGACTTCTATGATGAATGGACAAGACTGAAGGAAAAACAAATTTGCGGATGGGAAACAAGAGTTCCCATTTGTAAGAACTACATCTGGGATACTGAGAGATATCCAGGGTATTTTATGGACTTTGAGTCTACAGGCTTCATGAGACTGCCAAAAATGTATGTGGTACCAACAATGTTTAAAAAATCCCTGACATAGGGCAGAATCCAAGGGCAAGAGCAGATGACCCAGAACCCAAACTAAAATGCTCCAGTAATGAGAAATTAGGCAGAGGAAGAGGTGCTATCAAATGGAGATAAGCAGCTCATGATTCCAGAGGAAACACAGGCATATGTGGTACGAAAAACCAAGAGAAGATACTGTCTCCAGAAGGAAGTGGTTAATGGTGGCAAAAGGTGGTGAGCAATCCAGTGAAATAAAAATACTGTATTTGGACATGTGGAGGAATTGATGAGCCTGTTTAATTTTCATTTTGATGGCAGTGGCAGAAGCCTAACTGAATGGGTTGCGAAACAAATGGGAGGTAAAAAAGTAGAGATGATAAAGGCAGACAAGTTTTTCCTAGAAGTTTAGCTGAGAGGGGGCAAAAGAAGCGAGAGGGGAATATGGGATATGGGAAGGATTTTGTTAACACTGAAAGTTAATTAATGCATCTAAGTCACACTTTCTTCATCTATAAAATAGGTATAAGACCTAATTCATGAATGTTAGGATTAAATAAAATAACATGTGTGAAGTGCTTAGCACACTGACCGACACAGTAACTACTCAAATACATTAGCTATTATGATTATCATCATCTTTGATAACACTTTTTTAGATCTATATAATGATGCTTGCCATATACCATTAGAGTTAATTTTTCTGTCATCCTTCTTAATTGGAAAACATAAAAATCATTTAACAAATACATTTTGTTTGAATTGAATGGCAATTGAATTGAATTAAATCAAGAAAAGTAAAAAATGTACACAATGCATTCTAACAGCCAGAAGAGTCCTTTGAATTAACCAGGAGAGGCCAAGTCCTCTCAAGACTCTTGGTTCAAGTCTGACCTTGTCTCAGGTCAGTCACCCATGACACATCCTGCTGGGGGCAGGGGAAAGGCTTCTCATGGCATGAATCACTATACAGGCGGCCAAGTCACCTCTTATTTAGATTTATGAATGTCATATTCTTTATTGACTCTCACAAGAGTTCCTAATCAGAAAGATTCCAAACAGGTTTCAGCCATCTCATTAGGACACAGGAAATTGGATAAAGAGGATAACCTCTGAAATCCTCCCTTAGTCATTGATCTTTGGGAAATTAGCTCTCTATGGCTTAGATCACTCTGCAGATTATAAACATGTCCAGTAAATATAACCTCCATCTAGATCTGCCCAGCAATTGCAACAGCATTTGGCAGGAGAGAAAATGCCTGCCAAGATCCAGGCAGCTGTAGCAGGTGCTGTAAATCAATGCAGGATACTTACATGGTTCTGTATTCCACTGGGGCTCAAAGCCTTCCAAGTAGATTATCTGCATAGATTTCAGGGTGGCAAAGTGGCATTATGAACACACAACTCCCGTATCCATTTTCCTTCCATTTACCTGGATGTCAGAGTTGTTGAGCAAGAAAACTACATTGTTCAACAAGGAAAAGCTCTATAGCTAAAGTGCAAGGCTCATTTCAATAAAAACAGCACGCAAGAAAAATGAAAATGCTAACAAAAGGAGAGAAAAGAAAATGAAAATGTATGATGCTTTGGTAAATAACTTTTATTTGTAGAAATATATGTTATACATACACACATATACATATGTGCATACGTGATATGTGTGTATATGTGCATGTGCACACACATTCCTGTTGTCAAATCTTCTACACCTTTATAAATATATCTAGTAATTTAAGTCAAAGAATTAAAGTATTCAAAACATTCCTTGTTAAGTAGTATTTCTTTTCTTTTTCTTTTTTTCTTTTTTTTTTTTTTTTTTGAGATGGAGTTTCACTCTGTAGCCCAAGTCGGAGTGCAGTGGCCTGATCTTGGCTCACTGCAACCTTTGCCTCTGGGGCTCAAGTGATTCTCTTGCCTCAGCCTCCCAAGTAGCTGGGACTACAGGCACACACCACCATACCCAGTTAATTTTTTTGTATTTTTACTAGAGACAGGGTTTCACCATGTTGCCCTGGGTGGTCTTGAACTCCTGAGCTCAGGCGATCCCCCTGCCTTGGCCTCCCAAAATGCTAGGAGTACAGGCATGAGTCACTGTGCCCAGCTGTTAAGTGGTATTTCTATGTTTGTATGGCATGTGACTAAATTGATTAATATTCAATATCATGAAGGTATGTGCTTGCATAATGTTGACCGGATCTAATAGGCAAACAAAGGGATATGTGAACAGAGTTCAGATGTATTTTTAAATATATTATAAAGAATACCTGACCCAGAGCAATACTGCTTCTTCTCCATGATTCTTTTTAGATTCAGTAATAAATAATAATCATAATGACAGTAACAAAAACAACATAGCTGAAGACTGGGAAGAAAATTAACAGCATAGCTAAAGATAGGAAGAGAAGGTTACATACTAAATTATATCCATTCTTTTCTAAGTAAAAACACAAAGTACTGTTTGAATTTAGTAGGCAATCACAGAAGTATGAGATAGATCCATATTTGTTTTATGTGCAGAGATGCAATATGGCATGGAGGAACCACATTAGTATCAATCTCAGATCTATCTCTTATAGGTATCTTATCGTCTTCATTTAAATGGGAAAGAAATCATGACTTCCAGGTACATTTAGGCAGGCTCTGACACACACAAAGATATCTGGCCTAGGAGGTCAGTGGGTCCTTAGATGCAGCCTGTGCTGTATTCTCAGGCACAGGCAGCATCCTCCTGGAGGGGAGGCCATGACCGCACCCTATAGGTTAGTGTCACACCTGAAAAGAACTGCCTTTCAAAGGGTTGATGTAATCACAGAGTGATATACATCACATCTTATCACAGTGCCAAGTACATCACAGATATTCCTTAAGTACAGCTATGGTTCTTGTTTAGTTTTAAATATCTAATGCTTTGATTTTTCAAAATAAGTTAGATATAAATCTTCATTGTTCAAAACCAGAGACAACTTCTTTCTGTCTTTTTGGATAGAAAGATGGCTGTTAGTACCTTGCAGGAAAATGCACATGCATGATCTTCCATACACATTATGGTGTTTTTCCAAGAAGAGCCATAGAGATTCTGAGTCTGTCTCTTCTCATCGTACTCTCTTCCCATCATCTATAGTACAGGTTTTAAAACAGTAATAAATTGAGGAGAAATCAGAATGGGCACACACACTGTTACGTAGAGCTTCTGCAATCTAGAGGATAATGAAAACTGTCAATAAAACTGGGATTTAATAAAGGAAAAATGTTGTCAGACAAACCTGATGAATTGTTTAGACAATTATGAAGTGGTGCAGGAAAATCACACATTATGAGTGCAGTTACTCAGATATGACAACAGGGTGCTCATGGAGGGAACTGAATGAAACACTGGGCAAAAAAACCCAAAAGGTAAAATAAAATAATGGCGATCAAGTTGTGGGGGCAGTCTAGAGAAATTCCACAGATGTCTGCAGAAGGTCATCTCTTCTGTTTATTCATCTTTATTAATGATCTTCAGAACATAGTAAACGGTGTGCTAATGAAATCTGCAGATGATAGTCAGCTGGAGAATGTTGCAAAACATCAGCAAGGACAGAGAAATAATGCAGATGGTCTGAGAGGAGTTACAGATCTTGGGATCAAATAACAAGATGAGAGTCAGGTTGGAAAAGGGCCAGCTTATTCACAAGGGGAAAATGAATGAAAACACAGATATGCACAGGAAGAAAAAAGCCTGGAAAAGAGGCCTTCTGAGAAGGACCTGTCGAAAGGGAGCTGAAGCTAGACAGCAGTTACCATCCAGGTGAGTTTGTGCTGCAAATGGCAGTCCTAGTGGAAGTCTTACTTTCAATCCCAAATCTAACTCTTACAGGCTCCAAACTGCAGATGGCAAGACATCACAGTAAAAAGGGGTGCACATATTTACCTCTGCTCAATTCTCAAGTGGCTGCACCTGGAATACTGTTTTTGGTGTAGGGAAATCTCTACCAGAAAACCTGGAACAAATTCAGAGTGTAACAGCAAAAATATAAGTAACAGGAAGCCTGTTATAACAGAAGATTAGAAGAGCAAAGTATGGATGACTTGGCAAAAGGACTCAGAAGAAAGCCTAGTGACAGTCGATAAACTCTGAAAATAAAGAAAACTATGATGGCAAAAGTCAAAGCATCAGAGTGAAAAAAAAAAAAAAAAAAAAAAAAACACAGTAAGTTAAACAGAGAATGCAGCCTGCATA
>NW_012101843.1:1186359-1402954 GCF_000951045.1 Mandrillus leucophaeus
TATAACAGAAGATTAGAAGAGCAAAGTATGGATGACTTGGCAAAAGGACTCAGAAGAAAGCCTAGTGACAGTCGATAAACTCTGAAAATAAAGAACTGCACTCTAGCCAAAGTCAAAGAGCAAGAGAAAAAAAAAAAAAAAAAAAAAAAAAACCACAGTAAGTTAAACAGAGAATGCAGCCTGCATAGTATGGAAAATATCCAAACATATCAACTAAGGAAAAAGCATCACAAATTGTTCTGGGGAATCCACAGGGTCATGTTCAAATATTACTCAGAGTAAGAAGCTTAGAATGATAAAGAGCATTTACTCGAAGGCAAAAAGGGCTTCAGGGAATGTTATTTAATCCATCCCTCTGTCTCTGAAGAGGAATACATGTAAATCATTCCTGGTAAATTATAATACACACTATTTTGAAAGAATTCAAGATAAGGAGCACGTTGGAAGAGAACTGAGTACTACGGAAGTTTTGTTAAGTTGACTTTCTACTTGACACATTGGGAAATGTGGTTGATGATTTGACTCCAGATCACTCAGTGACCCAGAAGCATTCAATTAAACACTACATACAGCTGATTCCCTGCAGAAAGAATGCTATTCAAAATACACACCTACTGCATGGATTGCTTTGTTAAGCCACCAATTCACATGCAGATTACTGAGTCCTTATATCAGTTCATTAATCACTCAGTATAACATCATTACTTGCTCTCTTGGGAAAGGATTAGAGTGTATCAGGTGCATGTTTGCATGTTTAGGATTTGTCAAACACAAAGCTGAAGTTAATAAACACTTGCATCTCTTTTCTTTTTTTGTGCTCTAGTATAAGAATTATGGTGGTACAAGTCGGTTAGAACAAGCAAGAGCCCTGAAACGGAGAAAGAAGTTACGGGAAAGAGTTTTTGTTCTACCTGCAGCACTAACTTGGAAAGTTAAGAGCTGGAGCCAGAAGGTCTAGAATTGAATCCCAGCACTGTCTCTTACTAGCTGTGTGCCCTCAGCAAGCCACTTCTCTGCATATCATTCTTCTCATGTGTAAAATGATGACAATAATAGTGTGTATTCCATATGATCTTTGAGATGACAACGTGAGTGATTCATACAAAAATGTTAAAGCTGTCTGACACAGTATACACTCAAGATCACTGTAGTTTCCATTTTACAAACTTTCCTTCTCTGAAAATCAAACAGTTAGATGAGATCTATCTAGACCTTTAGTTCTATGTTCATGGTTATTCTTTGAACTCAGAGCTTCTGACTAGGCTAAAGGGACAGAATTAGCACATATAAAAGTAAAAAGAGAAAAAGTAAATGTCATTCTATGTAGTGCTAATCATATGTGCCAAATAAGAAAAGAGATAAAGAAATCCACGTTAATTACAGTAGTTCCAGAAAGCCTGTGGAGCTGCAACTGAAGAATGTGTACCATTTTGATAAACAAGTAATAGTCATAAGAGTACCTTAGACCACAGATTGGTATAAACAGCCACCTCAGGAACTGTGAGAACATTGAAATCAAACTGTGAGAAAAACGAGGTAGGCACAGTATGCAAATTTGGTGTTGTGGGGTGTTGTCCAGTTAGCTAAACAAATTATCTGATTCTGTTTATCCACAGTATTAAGAGGGTGAACAAGGTAGCATGTATTCCTATCACCACCATCACATTGCCTTTTTCTTTACTGTTTCACTTACTAAGCTTATTTATGTTGCTTCCTCGTGCAATACATATAGTTCATTCTATCAATTTATCTTATTTATTTATTTCAACAGGTTTTTGGGGAATAGGTGGTGATTGGTTACATGAATAAGGTTTTCAGTGGTGATTTCTGAAATTTTGGTGTAGCCATTACCAGAGCAGTGTACACTGTACTCAATGTATATTCTCTTATCCTTCACCAGCCTCTAACCTTTCCCCCCAATCTTTCCCCCCAAGTCTCCGAAGTCCAATATATCGTTCTTATGCCTTTGGATCTTCGTAGCTTAGCTCCTATGTATAAGTGAGAACATACAATGTTTGGTTTTTCATTCCTGAGTTACTTCAGTTAGAAATAATCTCCAATTCCATCCAGGCTGCCGCAAATGTCATTATTTTGTTCTTTTTATGGCTAAGTAGTATTCCATGGTATATGTGTGTATGTGTGTGTGTGTACATATAAATATAAATCACATTTTCTTAATCCACTTGTTGATTGATGGGCATTTGGATTGGTTCTATATTTTTGCAACAGCAAATTGTGCTGCTATACATATGCATGTGCAAGTATCTTTTTTGTATAACCACTTCCTCTGGGTAGATACCTAGTAGTGGGATTACTGGATCAAATGGTAGGTCTACTTTTAGTTCTTTAAGGAATCTCCGCACTGTTTTCCATAATGGTTGTACTAGTTTACATTCCCACCAACAGTGTAAAAGTGTTGCATTTTCACCACATCGACGCCAACATCTGTTTTTGTTTTGTTTTGTTTTCTTTTCTTTTTATTATGGTCATTCTTGAGGAAGTAAGGTTGTATCACTTTGAGGTTTTGATTTGCATTTCCCTTATAATTAGTGATGTTGAGCATTTTTCCATACGCTTGTTGACCAATTTTATATCTTGTTTTGAGAATTGTCTATTCATGTCTTTAGCTCACTTTTTGATGAGATTTTTTTTCTTTATCTTGCCAATTTGAGTTCTTTGTAGATTCTGGATAGTAGTCCTTTGTCAGATGTAGATTGTGAAAATTTTCTCCCACTCTGGGTTGTCTGTTAACTCTGCTGATTTTTGAGTTTTGCTGTGGAGAAACTTTTTAGTTTCATTAATTCCCATCTATTTCTCTTTGTTTTTGTTGCATTTGCTTCTGGGTTCTTGGTCATTTAAGTCTTTGCCCAAGCCAATGTCTAGAAGGGTTTTTCTGATGTTATCTTCTAAAATCTTTATGTTTTCAGGTTTTAGATTCAAGTATTTGATCCATCTTGATTTTTGCATAGGATAAAAGACGAAGATTCAGCTTCATTCTTCTACATGTGGCTTGCCAATTATCTCAGCACCATTTGTTGAAGAGGGTGTCTTTCCCCACTTTATATTTTTGTTTGCTTTGTCGAATATCAGTGGGCTGTAAGTATTTGGGTTTATTTCTGGGTTCTCTATTTTGTTCCATTGGTCTATGTGCCTATTTTTATACCAGTATCATACTGTTTTGGTGACTATTGCCTTATAATATAGTTTGATGTTAGATAATGTGATGCCTCCAGATTTGTTCTTTTTGTTTAGTCTTGCTTTATCTATGCAGGCTCTTTTTTTGTTCCATATGAATTTTAGGATTGTTTTGTCTAGTTCTGTAAAGAATGATGGTGGTATTTTGAAGGGAATTGCATTGAATGTGTAGACTGCTTTTGGCAGTGTGGTCATTTTCACACTATTAATTCTACCCATCCATGAGCATGGGATATGTTTCCATTTGTTTGTGTTGTCTGTGATTTCTTTCAGCAGTGTTTTGTAGTTTTCCTTGTAGAGGTCTTTCGCATCCTTGGTTAGGTATATTCCTAAGTATTTAATTTTATTTTTTTGCTGATATGTGAAAGGGGTTGAGTTCTTGATTTGATTTTCAGCTTGGTTGCTGTTGGTATATAGCAGAGCTACTAATTTGTATACATTAATTTTGTATCCTAAAACTTTGCTGAGTTCATTTACCAGTTCTAGGAGCTTTGTGGAGAAGTCTTTAGGGTTTCTAGGTATACAATCATATCATCAGCAAGCAGCGACAGTTTGATGTCCTCTTTACCAATTTGCATGCCCTTTATTTCTTTCTCTTGTCTGATTGCTCTGGCTAAGACTCCTGGTACAATGTTGAATAGAAGTAGTGAAAGTGGGCATCTTTGTTCCAGTTCTTAGTGGAAATGCTTTCCACTTTTCCCTCTTCAGTATAATGTTGGCTGTGGGCTTACTGTAGATGGTTTTTATTACCTTAAAGTATGTCCCTTCTATGCGGATTTTGCTGAGGTTTTTGGTCATAAAGGGAGGCTGGATTTTGTCAAATGGTTTTTCTGTGTCTATTGAGATGATCATGTGATTTCTGGTTGTAATTCTGTTTTTGTGCTGTATCACATTTATTGACTTGCCTATGTTAAACCATCCCTGCACCCCTAGTATGAAACCTACTTGATCATGGTGGATAATCTTTTTGATACACTGTTGGATTCAATTTGCTAGTATTTTCTTGAGGATTTTTGCATCTATGCTCATCAGGGACATTGGTCCATAGTTTTCATTTTATGTTATGTCCTTCCCTGGCTTTGGCATTAGGGTGATACTGGCTTTGTAGATTGATTTAGGGAGTATTCCTTCTTTCTCTATCATTTGGAAGATTTTCGGTAGGATTGGTATCAATTCTTCTTTGAATGTCTGATAGAAATCAGCTGTGAATCCATCTGGTCCTGGACGTTTTTTGTTGTTGGCAATTTTTTATTACCATTTAAATCTTGCAACTTGTTATTGGTCTGTTCAGAGGTTCTATATCTTCCTGGTTTAATCTAGGAGGGTTGTAGATTTCTAGCAATTCACCCATCTCCTCTAGGTTTTCTAGTTTATGTGTGTAAAGGTGTTCATAGTAGCCTTGAATAATCTTTTGTATTTTTGTGGTATTGGCTGTAGTATCTCCCATTTCATTTCTAACTAAGATTATTTGGATCTTCTCTCTTCTTTTCTCAATTAATCTCACTAACGGTATATCAATTTCATTTGTATTTTCAATGAACCAGCTTATTTATTTTCTGTATTGTTTTTGTTTGTTTCAATTTCATTTAGTTCTCCTCTGATCCTCGTTATTTCTTTTCTTCTGCTGGGTTTGGGTTTGGTTTCTTCTTGTTTCTCCAGTTCCAGAGGTATGACCTTAGATTGTCTACTTGTGCTCTTTCAGCCTTTTTGATGTAGACATTTAATGCTATGAACTTTCCTCTTAGCACCATTTTTTTGTTCTATCTCAGCAGTTTTGATAGGCTGTGTCACTATTGTCACTCAGTTCAAATAATTTTTTAAATTTCCATCTTGATTTCCTTGTTGACCCAATGATTATTCAGGAGCAGGTTATTTAATTTTCATGTATTTGTGTGGTTTGGGGGTGCCTTTTGGAGGTGATTTGCAATTTTATTCCACTGTGGTCTGAGAGAGTACTTGATATAATTTCAATGTTCTTAAATTTACTGAGACTTGTTTTGTGGCCTATCATGTGGTCTGTCTTGGACAATGTTCCACGTGCTGATGAGTAGAATGTATATTCTGCAGTTGTTGGGTAGAATGTTCTGTAAATATCTGTTAAGTTCATTTGTTGCAGGGTAGAGTTTAAGTCCATTTTTTTTTGTTGACTTTCTCTCTTGATGACCAGTTTGGTGCTGTCAGGGGAGTACTAAAGTCCCCCACTACTATTGTATTGCTGTCTATCTCATTTCTTAGATAGTAATTATTTTATAAATTTGGGTGCTCCAGTGTTAGGTGCTTATATTTTTGGAATTGTGATATTTTCCTGCTGGACTAGTCCCTTTAACATTATATAATGAACATATTTGTCTTTTTAAACTGCTGTTGCTTTAAGTTTAGTCTGATATAAGAATAGATACTTCTGCTTGCTTTTGATGTCCATTTGCATGAAATATCTTTTTCCATCCCTTTATCTTAAGTTTATGTGAGTCCTTATGTGTTAGATGAGTCTCCTGAAAACAGAAGAAAACTTGGTTGGTGAATGCTTATTCATTCTGCCATTCTGTATCTTTTAAGAGGTGCATTTAGGCTATTTACATTCAATGTTAGTATTGAGATGTGAGGTACTATTCTATTCATCATGCTATTTGTTGCCTGAATACATTGTTGTTGTTGTTTTTCATTGTGTTATTATTATATAGGTCCTGTGAGATTTACGCTTTAAGGAGGTTCTATTTTGGTGTATTTTGAGGATTGGTTTCAGGATTTAGAGCTCCTTTCAGCAGTTCTTGTAGTGCTGGCTTGGTAGCGGTGAATTCTCTCAGCATTTGTTTGTCTGGAAGACACTGTATCTTTCCTTCATTTATGCAGCTTAGTTTTGCTAGATACAAAATTCTTGGCTGATAATTGTTTTGTTTAAAGAGGCAAAGGATAGGACCCCAATCTCTTCTAGCTTGTAGGATTTCTGCTGAGAAATCTGTTAATGTGATAGGTTTTTCTTTGTAGGCTACCTGATGCTTTTGCCTCACAGCTCTTAAGATTCTTTCCTTCATCTTGACTTTAGATAACCTGATGACTGTGTGCCAAGCCAATGATCTTTTTGTGATGAGTTTCCCAGGTGTTCTTTGAGCTTCTTGTATTTGAATGTCTAGATCTCTAGCAAGGCCATGGATGTCTTCCTCAATTATTCCCTCAAATATGCTTTCCAAACTTTTAGATTTCTCTTCTACCTCAGGAACACTAGTTATTCTTAGGTTTGGACATTTAACATAATCCCAAACTTTTTGAAGGCTTTGTTCATTTTTTAAAAATTATTTTCTCTTTGTCTTTGATGGACTGGGTTAATTCAAATGCCTTGTCTTTGAGCTCAGAAGTTCTTTCTTCTGCTTGTTTGATTCTATGGCTGAGACTTTTCAGTGCATTTTGCATTTCTCAAAGTGTGTCCTTGATTTCCAGAAGTTGTGATTGTTTTTTATTTATGCTCTCTATTTCACCGAAGACTTTTCCTTTCATATCCTGTATCATGTTTTTGACTTCTTTAAGTTGGCCTTTACCTTTTTCTGGTGTCTCCTGGATTAGCTTAATAATCAACCTTCTGAAGATTTTTTTCTGACAATTCAGATTTCATCTTGGTTTGGATTCATTGCTGGTGAGCTGGTATGATTTTTGTGGAGTGTTAAACAACCTTATTTTGTCATATTACCAGAATTGATTTTCTGGTTCCATCTCATTCAGATAGACTATGTCAGAGGGAAGATCTAGGATTCAAGAACTATTGTTCAGATTCTTTTGTCCCACGAGGTGCCCCCTTGATGTGGTGTTCTCCCCCTTCTCCTAGGAATGGGGCTTTCTGAGAGATGAACTGTAGGGATTGTTTTTGCTCTTCTGGGCCTAGCCACCCAGTGGAGCTACTGGACTCTGGGCTGGTACTGGGGAGTATCTGCAAAGAGTCCTATGATGTGATCCGTCTTCAGGTCTTGCACCTGTGGATACTAGTACCTACTCTGGTGGAGGTAGCAAGGGAGTGAAGCGGATTTTGTGAGAGTCCTTGGTTGTGTTTTTGTTTAGTGCACTGGTTTTGTGTTTGTTGGCCTCCAGTCAGGAGGTGTCATTTTCAAGAGTGCATCAGCTGTGGTCCTATAGGGAGGTTGCAAACTTGCTCTAGGGACACCTGGTTGAGTATTCAGGTTTCTTAGGCAGTGGACAGGGCCATAGACCTCCCAAGAGATTATGACCTTTGTCTTCAGCTACCAGGGCTGATAGAGAAAGACCACTAGGTGGAGGCAGGGAAAGGTGTGTCTGAGCTCAGCCTCTCTTTTGTCAGGGCCTTGCTGTGGCTGCTGTGGGGGATGGGGATGTGGTTCCCAGTCTAATGAAGTTATATTCCCAGGGGGATTATAACTGCCTCTGCTGAGTCATACAGGATGCCAGGGAAGTGGAAGAAAGCCAGCAGTCATAGTGCTTACCCCACTCCCATGCAGCCTGCAGTCCTAAAGGCTGGTCTATCTCCCACCATGCCCTGCCAACAGCACTGAGTCTATTTCCAAGCAGCATACGACCAGGGCTGAGAAATTGCCCCATCCCATGAGCATCCACATTGAGAAAGCAAGCAGACTCACAGTTTTTCAACATCTCTGGGAGACTGCAATGATGATCCAGTTCCCTCAAAGTGTCTGTGGATTCTCTCCCATTCTTTCAATTTAAATAAATTTATATTCTGTCTAATGTTTCTTGCCATTACCTCTGAGATTTTGCAAGTCATCCCTAATACTTTAAATCTTTTATTCTTTATTTTTATCTTTTGTTTACTCTGAAACCCAAAATGTGTCTTTTTCTTTTTTCCCTTAAACATTATTTAAAATGTTACACTTTCTATTAAATCTTCTCTAGCTAACACCTTTCAACACTGTTTAATTAAACCAACAGAGCAAAGTGCTCATCATTTATTTACATGTTTTTATTCGAGCCCATTTTCTTTTTTTCTTCCGATAGAAAAGGTATGTAGACAAGATGTGTTGGAATTGGTGACAAATGGTGCAGTACAGTCAGATGGGAACACAGGATGTTACTGAAAGAAGAGAGAAGGCTGACTCTGGGAGGGGTTGTAGAAGTTTATACAAGCTTATGTATGAGATGTTGGCAATGAAAAATTATTTGAAAATGACTGACCACAACCTCTGAGTGAGAAGTCTTCCTACTGCTTTTTTACTTTTAAAAGTCATTTAAACACAAGTCTTAAATTTATCTTACATATGTCATCTGTAAAATGCTTAACACAAAAGGTAAGCTTTGCTGACTATACTTACTTGGTTATAAGAACAGTTGCACCAGATTAAAGTTCTTATGACATGCATTTCAATTCATAGATACAGTGATTTGTTTTGGTTATATGTGCTTATTTGTATTTCTCCAACAGCCTGAATGGATAATAGAGTACCTTGTTGTACTCTGTACATGATGAACACCATGAAAATACCAAGGATGACTAGTCTAATCCTAAAATGCATTATTACTCAGGACTCAAATTTGGAGTCCATTTATCTGGGCTATTCTTTAGGGTGTTAAAATAAAATGAGTCCATCCTGGTGAACACGGTGAAACCCCGTCTCTACTAAAAAAATACAAAAAAACTAGCCGGGCGAGGTGGCGGGCGCCTGTAGTCCCAGCTACTCGGGAGGCTGAGGCAGGAGAATGGCATGAACCCGGGAAGCGGAGCTTGCAGTGAGCCGAGATCCCGCCACTGCACTCCAGCCTGGGCGACAGAGCGAGACTCCGTCTCAAAAAAAAAAAAAAAAAAAAAAAGAAAAAAAAAAAGAAAAAAAAGAAAATAAAATAAAATGAGTGAGTATTTAAGAAAACTTTCCTGAGGTGGAAATTATGTCAATCAGAAATGCAATACCAGGTTGTACAAATTTGGTCCTTTTTTTGGATGTGTTGGTTTTGTTCTCCCTAAACAAGGGCTATAGTTTAAATGCAAAATTTCTAAGTAAATTGAACAGAGGAGACACTCAAAGATTACTGGAAATCATGGCGCTTGCAAAAGGAAATATAAAATGGAAAGGTTATATCTGGCTATGTATAGCACTTTCTGAGAAGTCCCCTAACTGTGAAATCATCAAATATTTTACAACAAAAAACTTATGAAATATGTATGACTGTCTTTCAGGGTTTAGCCCAGGAAAGAGTTTTATGTATTTTGTTAAGTAAACATTTGTTGTACATCACTATATACTTAATACTTAAATAGAAGTAGCCAAATACAAATTTTAAAAGTTCTTTGCCATTGTCTTTTGCCTATGGAGGAAGATATTTTAGCATAACACTTCTTAAAAGCAATCAAATCTCTTGTGCATCTCCTGTATTGTTCCTGCACCCTTTTTTTGTGACCCTGACTGCTGCCTTTCCATCTTCTATTGGCCATTCTTTCCTCCTCTGCACCACTTCTCGGTGTTTCCTACTCACTTACTCCTATGTGCTATTATGCTCTTCTGTCTTTGACTAGGCTGTGTTCTCCTCCTAAGCTCAAGAGCAGATGGAAGCCTTCAAGGAGCTAAGCAAAATGTCTTAGGAAGCCTACTGTGAAACAATAGTCCAAGCCTCTCATGGAGCCTTACAGGGTAGATCAACATAGGAGAAAAACACCTAGAGCTCTAAGATCAGTCAGAAATGTGTACTCATGAAAAGACCAGGGACACTGGTGACCTAAAAGTCCCCAGAAGATGCTTCTGTCCGGCCTCCAAGAGCTTCTTGGAGACAGAGTTATGGATAGGGAGTCTGGCCAGTGGAGCCAAATGGAGGTTCCACTCCTGCTTCTGCACTGCACCAACTGTGATACTGGGTCAGTAATCCATGCTCTCTGAGGTTCAGTTTCTCACCTGTCACATTGAAAATAATGAGAGGCTGACACAGTGGGTCACACCTGTAATTCCAACCTTTTGGAAGGCCAGGTCAGGAGGATCGCTTGGGGTCAGGAGTTTGAGAGCAGCCTGAGTGACATAAGGGGACCCTGTGTCTACAAAAAACAAAAATAATATATTAGGCTGGGTGTGGTGGCTCACACCTGTAATCCCAGTACTTTGGGAGGCTGAGGCGGGAGGATCATTGAACACAGGAGTTTGAGACCAACCTGGGCAAAATAGTGAGACCTCATTTCTACTAAAAATAATTTTTAAAAAATTAGCTGGGTGTGGTGGTGTGTGCCTATGGTCCTAGCTACTTGGGAGGCTGAGGCAGGAGGATTGCTTGAGCCCAGGAGGTTGAGGTTGCAGTGAGTGGAGACTACCTGAAGACTGGGGAAGACCCTATCTCAATAAAACAAAAAACAAAAATATACAAAAAATAAAAACTTAGCTGGGCATGGTGGCACACACCTGTGGTACTGGCTACTCAGCAGGCCGAGGCAGAAGGATCGCTTGAGCCCAGGAGTTCGAGGCTGCAGTCAGCTGTAATCATACCACTGCACTCCAGCCTGGGTCGGGTGACAGATAATACCCTGACTCTAGTAAAAGAAAAACAAAAGCAAAAACTGTGCTACCTTGTCAAGATATTTTCATTCAATTCTGAAAGCATATTCTGAGTCTCTACATGTGCCAGGCACCATTTTCAGTGGTTAGTATGTCAGTGAACAAAATTAATAATGACATCTGCCATCATGAGATTTAACATTCTGGAATTAATTGAGAAAAAATAGGTAGGTGGGTAGATAAGTAGAAGGATAAATAGAGTTCAGATCCTGACACAAAAAAGAAGTTTCATTAAATAGTAGCTCTTAGTCAATATATGTGTAATTTATCCACAGTGGTAAGATGTGGGTACCCTTTCCTTGGATAATAACAAACACTTTGGAGGTACAAAAGCCAAGTCTATGACAGTAAAATTTGTATAGTAGAAAGTAACCCCAGCTACTCGGGAGGCTGAGGCAGGGGAATCGCTTGAACCTGGGAGGTGGAGGTTGCAGTGTGCCAAGATCGCACCATTGCACTCTAGTCTGGGCAACAAGAGTGAGACTCCATCTTAAAAAAAAAAAAAGAGAGTAAAGGGGTGTGCGTATGTGTGTGTAGGGGGAGAAAGAGGTATATATATACACACACACACCCCCACATATATATATACACACATATATATACACACACATGCACACATATATATCACATCTATGAATATTTGTAATAAGCTCTTTTCTCATTAGCAAGGTTACATAAGCCACATGGAGGTAGGGAACAGATCTCAACTTTGCAACTTATTCAACATATACATCAAAAAAGTTTACTAAAATTCTAATGCCCCAGACTAAGGTGGTTAATTCTGAGCTTTGAGATGTATTTATATATGCACACACACTCAGGCACCCACACACATATGCAGATGATTTATAAAAGTACATATATGTGACTAGCTTTCTGGTTGCAGCAACTATAGTTCTCTTTGTAGTTCTGAAGTCTTTGATACCTTAGAAAATATACATGAAATATATTCCAGTGACCAGGCTTAGCTGCATGCACCCAGGCACTGCATTTTTTCCATCACAGGTATTTTGAGGCCTCCTACTCTGATGTTGGTATTAAAAAATAAAATCTAGGAATATACAATGTTACTACTGACTCCAAGTGTATTTTAGGTAGTAATAACTGGTAACTTACAGAGATAGAAACTATATGTAAATTGAATCTTAAAACTTTATTAATATTTAGACCAGTTATATCAATTATAAAAAATAAGACTTATTCTAGTGAAGTATTTAAGAGCACAGAGATTGAAATCAGATTATTTTGTTTTGAATCTTAGTTCCTAGACTTTCTAGTTTTCTGATCTTAATGTATATTATCTCTCTGTATCTCAGTTTCATCATATTTAAAATGAAGATAATAGGCTGGGTGCAGTGGCTCACATTGGTAATCCCAGCACTTTGGGAGGCCGAGGCGAGTGGATCACCTGAGGTCAGGAGTTTGAGACCAGCCTGGATAACATGGTGAAACCCCATTTCTACTAAACATACAAAAAATTAGCCAGGTGTGGTGGTGCACACCTGTAATCTCAGCTACTCGGGAGGCTGAGGCAGGAGAGTCACTTGAACCCAGAAGGCAGAGATTGCAGTGACCCGAGATGGTGCCATTGCACTCCAACTTAGGCAAGAAGAGTGAAACTCCGTCTCAAAAAAAAAAAAAAAAAAGTGGGGATAATAATAATAATATCCATTAGGGTCATTGTGGGGACCAAATCAGTTAATATACATAAAACATTATTGTGAGATCTATAAAAATCTTTAATATTACTATCCTTTAACAAACACAAGTGGATTGTCATAAAGCAGAAGCTAGACTATTGAATTGTCCTAGAAAATGAAATTATTTCTGCAGTTAAGCCAATACTTGCAAGCTAAAATCCAAATTTAAAATTTTATATAACATTTTATAGGAAATCTAAATTACTTTTCAAACCACAAAATGATTTTGTAAATTCTTTGAATAAAAGAAAAACAAAGTTCAAAATGTGAGCTTATACACAAGGTGCTCATGAATGCCTTATATTTGCATTAAAGACAGCTCTTTGTCATAGAATCCTATACTACACATAAACAAGTAATTTGGAATTATATGCAAGTGGGCACACACACATATACACATACTGTCCCATTCACTACTTCAAAGCTAAGAAAATTCAGTACTCTGACTTTCAGAAAAATGCAAATCTCAGCCTAGCAATGAGAGCCTAGAATGATCTCAGCCATGTGCTCTCCATGAGTCTTATTTTATCTGAACACACACTTTAATGTGAAAAGTGAGGATTTTAAGGGGGTAAAACAAAATTTCTATAGAAAATACTATCTCAACATACTCATTTTTGATGAGCAGAACTTTTCAAGTTAAGACTAGAGAAAATACAAGACTAGTAAATGTCACTTATGATGACTTTTAACAAGTGATCTCCAGAGGAAAATATCAAAGTAGGAATGTTTCAATCCTCCTAGGATTCTGGAATAAGGTGATCTCAAAGGAAAAGCACAAGAAGGATTCAACCAACTCCTTGCTTGATTCTATGCTTACATCATCTGAAAGTGTCGCTTCTCTTTTTGACAATATTGTTGGCTAGCTGGTTCTATAAGACACATCAGATACTTGCCTGAAATTTGTACATCCGGGTCTTCCTATAAGGAAAATTTGCGAGGTGAAAGGTAATGCAAGGGTCCAAAATCAAGGACTGCTCACAGCAAAATATGCCATTATTTACAAAGCACATTTCACCCAAAGTCCTGGAAGCTGTAATTTGTAATACACGCTGTAACTGGTAAGCTTTAACGAGCAGATGAAAAATTAGTTACCAAAAGCCTTCCCTTAAAGTAGGTAAAAATTGAGTGGGTAGAAGGTGTTGGGGGGAAGGGAGACGAGCCTTCCTTTTCAAGGACCTATTTGGGTTCATAACCCATCCAGCTGCAGGTGTAGATGCCACACCTCTTTGGATGATTGCTGAAGCCTTCCCTGACTCAGCACAATGACAGATCTGAAAATTGCCTCCCTGTTTTCCAGCTTTGTTTTAGAGCAGTGCTTCTTCACATGAAACATTTACGGTATGGAGTCACTGAGAGTGAGAAAGTAGTTACAGCAAGAATCGCAGCTGTTCACAAGATCAACTGAGCAAATGGCAGAGGCAAGGCTGCACTTGGACCTCACCATCAGAACAGCCCCTGAGTCTGCGGTAGGAAGAGAGCCCACCTCTCCTCTGCACTGACTTTTTGGGACAAGTTATTAGAAATCCTGGAGACACAAGAGGTTTAATCTTTCACAGATTGGGGCACAGTATTATATTCTTTGACAATATGGTATTTTATTTATGTGTTTATTTTTTCAGACAATAATTATTAAGTACATAATATGTTCTAGACACCATGCTAAGCACTTTAGGACAATCATCACATGTGTATTGCAGCAAAATTATAAGGTACTTATTCTTAGCTGTAATTATAATAATGATCACAATAATTTTATAGGTTAGGAAATTGAGGCCCTGATGATTTCAACAGCCTGCCCAAGGTCACACAGTTAGTAGGTGATGGGGCTAAAAGTCACATCATGGTATGCTTGTTGTCCAAGCCCGGACTTTCATGGCATGCTTTCTCAGCCTTTTTTTTTTTTTTAGTTCCTCTTATTTTTGGTGGGGAGTGTCATTTAATCTTTTTGGGATCCCACCAAAAGAGAAGCATATGGTAGCAATCATCCAATTAAAAACAATCACCTCTACTCACTTTGACCTAAGGTTTTGGTGAGAGGTCGGAATACTCAATATGTTAGGAGAGAAAAAGCAATAGTAGCCCATCACCCTATCAGAGGAGGGAAAAAAGGACTAACTGTTTTTCACCATTCTCCAGGGAGGAAGTAGATGAGCAAAAGTCCAGTGGAAATATCCTCTATCTGAATTTAATCCAAACTCTACAACATTGACGAGCATTTATAAAAACCTTACTTAAGACAGAGAAATGATGCAAATCCTGAGAAACATAGGCAGGAACCAACAATTGAATTCAGCAGAAGGAAACATGAGCCTGTAACATCTGGAGAAACAATCTAATATTCAGATACGGCATTCAAAGCAAAAGAACATTTGGAAAAGAGCAATTGCTACAGATGATTCTTCATTCATAGAGTGTGGTTCGAATTTTATAAAATTAGCCAGCAAGATGCCCTAAAAAAGTCAGTGGTGGTTTCATGCTATCATTGCTATACACTAAAGAAAACGTCAATTTCAGAAAAAGTCAGGGAATTCTAAAAGGTTACATAGCAAGTTGGCTTCAAAACAATACTGATTTCTAAATTGTTCTGTCTTAAATTATCAAAATAACCTTTTCCCCTCCACTAACATCCACTGATTCCAGACACTAACTAAAGGGTTGAGAAGAGCTAGACATTTGTAACTCCTCGATAAAGATGTTTAGAAAGCCACAATTATGAAACAATCACCAAAGATGGTTAGTCAAGGTAAACAAAGGAGAAAACAATGAACATATATAATTATTGTAAATTACTTTTCCAAATCATTGTATCACACATTGAATTCTAGTCAACGAAAAGTTATCTGCTAGGTTCTAGAAACTGTACCACTTGCTAGAGTTTCTAGCCCCCATTAGAGCTTACAGCTATTAAAGTCAAAGGAATTTCCTTAATGTTGGCTAATCAATAAATGATCTTTTAAACTTTTCAATAGAGAATACATTTTTAAAGTTCAATGCTTTTCATTGACTTTTAGCTCTTTCACCAGTTAACTCAAGCTACTTCTTACACTGTGAGTTGTAATGTCACTTCCTCTGCCTATGATATTAGTCAAGACCCTCATGTCACTAATCATACTCAAAAGAATCCTGTTCACGGGCACCAACAAGCCAGGAACCTCCACTTGAACTCACTAGTTAATTTCTTAGTCTACACATCTGTCCTACTGACCTGGCAAGGAATCAGTCCCAACCAGCTACAGAATGTTCAAGGCATATTGCCTGGAGAAAAAGAAAGGGGCAGATCCTAGAGGAATGCTTTGCAGGGGAAGATGTAAACAATAAAATATTTATAGTCTGGTCAAAAGAGAGGCTTGGGTTGCATGAGAAGCCTATCTTCTAAGTCCTGACAAGCTAATAAATAACAATGAGAAGATCAACAGGTAGGAGTACCGAAGGAATGATATATATATTGTAAGACATAAATACAGTTTTTAGAAATGAGATTAAGAAGGGAATGAAATATAGTAAAGAAAAGTTTAGTGTGTTGTCAAAGGTAGTGACAGGATAAGAGGAAGTTATATGTCTTAGTTGGGCAATTTATAGCAATTAAAAATATTTTCAGCATAGAATGTTATTTATGAAACAAAATAATCCAACAATAAGAAAACAGTTAAATAAATATCCAACTTAAGGGAACAAACACACATGCACCATTGCAAAATGTTATATATATGTCATTACATAGACATGTGTGTGTATTATGTAAGAATATATATTTATACATATATACACCATTAAAATAATGCTTATCAAGAGATAATCTATAAAATGTATACAATTTAAGTAAAAAAATGCTAAAACACTATTCAAAAATCCATATTATAAATAAGTCCAATCACATAGAAAAGTATATAAATGATCAGATGAAATTTGTAACAGTTTAGCCAGGTTTATTAAGAGCTAGAACTACATCGGCCTCTTATTTTTCTATTTTTTTATAATAAATATTATCTGCATCATAATAAAATAACATGTTTTAACCTTAAAAAGAAAGGACAGTTCTTGTAAATAAGAAAAGTCATAGTTCCATTTTAACAGAGGAATAAAATTAACTTCTGGTTGGGAACCTGTGTTTTGATTTCTTTTCCAAGGACCTAAGTTCTCTACAACAATGTGATCATAGCTTGTCTCGGACCCAGAATCAAACTTGCATGCCTGCAGAGTAGGCAACAGCACTTCATGATTTTTTTTTATTTCAATAGCTTTAGGGATACAAATGGCTTCTGGTTGCAAAGATGAATTGTATGGTGGTGAAGTTTAGGATTTTAGTGTACCTATTACCCAAGTAGTGTACATTGTACCCAATACATAGTTATTTCTCTCTCACCGTCACTCTCACCCTCCCTGCTTCTTAGTCTCCAATGTCCATTATATCACCCTGGATGACTTTAAATACCTATAGCTGTCATTCATAAGTAAGGACATGTGGTATATGATTTTTGATTCCTGAGATACTTTATTTAGAATAATGGCCTCCAGTTCTATCCAAGTTGCTGCAAAAGATATTATTTCATTCTTTTTTAATGGCTGAATAGTATTTCATGGTGTGTGTCTGTGTGTGTATATGTAGGTATGTGTGTATATGTATATATACATGTATATATATGTGTGTGTGTATATAGTATTTCATGGTATATACACACACATACATGCATGCACCATGTTTTCTTTATCCACTCATCAGTAAGATGGGCACTTAGGATGATTCTATACACATGCAGGTGTCTTTCTGATACAGCAACTTCTTTCCCTTTGGGTAGATACCAAGTAGTGGGATTGTTGGATAGAATGGTTGATCTGCCTTTAGTTCTTTGAGAAATCCCCATATTGTTTTCCATAGAGATTGTACTAATTTACATTCCCACCAGCAGTGTATAAGTACTTTTTTTAACCACATCCATGCCAACATCTACTAGTTTTTGACTTTTCACTAATTGCCATTCTGGCTGGGGTAAGGTGGTATCTCATTGTGATTTTAATTTGCATTTCCCTGACGATTAGTGATGGCCAACAGCACTTTCAAGTGGAACTTTAAAAATACCAAGAAAGACCCCCTTCACAGATATTCCTCTTCATTGGAGCCTAAAATGCTATTTGGCTTTTTGTCACACAACCATATCCTGCTAACTCTACACACCTTTTGCTATCATAATATAACACTAAAAAGGAGCTTTCATTATTTAGAGGAAAATTGCATAATAAAAACATACTGAGAGAACAAGGTTTTTTTGTTTTTGTTTTTGTTTTTGTTTAATCTATCAGAAAGATGCAGGGTGGAGGGTGAAGCTTAAATCTAAAGTACGAAACACTTTAGAAGAGGGTGTGGAATGGGGCACCACCACGTGAGGAGAGAGTGGTCAAGTCACTGGAAAAATAGTCTAGGTGCCCAGATACCAAGACCCAGAAAAGAGAGGATGTTGCTGAAAGCTAGCAAGAAGTAGAGTGAGGAAGTCATATGGGAAGACACCAAAGATGACAGTCTTCTTCTTGGCCATTTTCCCCAGAGTCTACGCTTTTCTAACTTTAGTCTACTAAAACTAAAAGCCCTGGGGCTTTGACAGCTCAAAATCATGGTATGACACGCTATTAGTACTCTCAAGACTTGCAGAATATTGCAGCTGAAAAGGGCCTGAGAGAACAATTTTTATCAAAATGTTTCATTGCACATATGAGGATATTGGTGTTCAGAAAAATCTTTTAAAAATGCAAATAGGATCACATTATTCCAAAGCCTAATCTCCTTCAATGGTAGCATTTCTGCTTCTAGCTATAACAGAATAGCTTAGATCATACTAGCACTTATAACAACTATAAATGCAGGGGAAATGTTGTTTGAAGGTACTGAGGAATGATTAAGACAGTTAGAACTTGACAGACCAAGATCCAGAAAGAAGGGAAATTAGTTCACCTGAGGCAACTGCCTATTCACAAACAGGATAGGGCAGACAGTCTGAACGCAAAACAGTAGCTCAGAGCTTTCCATAGTTTCATGGAACTGAAAGACAAAAACTGGAGTTTAGGACCTATAAAGAAAAAAGGTCCAGTCCTTCATTTGAGACCTCTGAAGGGCTGTATCCTAGGACAAAGGGGAAATTGAAAATAACAAGCTGTCAGAATGAAGAGAATAAAACCTTGAATCATCTCACTTCCTAACTGCATCAAGCTGGTCTATCTGTACTTAAATTCCTTCCTGAAGAAAAGACATTCCTCTCTGAGATAACAGATCATCATCCAGAACCTTTACATGTTATTCATACACAATTTCTGATACCCAATCCAAAATTACCAAGCATACATACACACAAAACCAAATGACTGAAAACCATGAGAAAAGTCAGCAGAAAGGGACCTAGTGGATGGTTTAAATATTACAGTTACGTAAGGATTTTAGAATAAACAACTGTTATTGATATTATTTTTTAAATAGATGACCAGATGGATAATTTTACCAGTGAGATAAAATCAATGAAAAACAATAAAGTGGAAATTTTTGAACAGAAAGTTATATAACTGAATTTAAAATAGATTTTAAAACTTAGTGGATGGGCTTCATAGCAGAATTGACACAGAAGAAGATTAATTAATAAGAAAATAGGTCAGAAAAAAAATCTGGATGAAAACATGGTGAGAAAAAAATAAAAATGGTAGAAAAGAACATAAAGACATGACATAAAGAAATAACACACGAGTAATTAGAATCCCAAAAGCTATGGAGAGATAAAAATTGAGATAAAATAAATATTTGAGTATATCCAGGCCAACTATTTACAAAACTTGATAAAAGACAGCAAGTATAGAATTGACAATCCTGACCAAACTCAAGCAGGATAAATTTGTCATAAAGTATTAACTACATCAGGTTTACATGAATTGAATAATCTAGTTTGAAATACAATTACTGATATGCTAATAACAAATTAGGCTTCAAAGCACTTCTAGAGATAAATATGAAAAAAACCATATTGATAAAAGGGTCATTACACCAAAAATATACAAATATTCTTAATGTTTATAGACCTAACAACATAGTTTTAAATTATATAAAGAATAGTACATTCACAACCAAAGTTTGAGATTTTGACATACCTTCCCCAGTACTGATGAAACAAGCCAAAAGCAAATATCAGTAGGGATATTGCTAGTCAATATATATGTCATTTTATATATATATGTCATTATATATATGTCATTATATATAAATGCCTTAATTTGCATTTATAATGTACCGCATTTAAAATAAGCAAAATGCATGTTACTCCCCAGGGCAAATTGAATGTTTAACAAAATTGGATCATATGATAAGCAATAAAACAAGTCCATTTTAAAGCACCAAAATCATACAATCCATACACTCTGACCACTGTAGAATTAAGCTAGAACTCAAATACAGAAAAATAACTACATAATCGTCAAATAATTTGAATTTAAGCAACACACTTTTTAAATAACCCCTGGATAAAAGAAAAATTACAATGAATGTTAGAATATATTTTTAATTAAATAATATGGAAAATACCATGTCAAAACCTAGGGAATATAGCTGAAACTCATTAAAGAGAAACTTATGGCCTTACATGCATGTATTAGAAAAGAAGAAAGTTGAATATCAATAATCTATACTTCTAATTCCAAAAGTCAAAAAGGAAAAGTCAAACCCAAAGGGAATAGAAGTGAGAAAAAGTAAAAAAAAAAAAAAGGCACAAATTTATAAAACACAAATAAATATACAATAGAGAACAAAGCCAGTAATTCGCCCTTGGGAAAATCTAATACAATTAAAACTCTTTTAACAAGCCTTATTAAGGAAAAAAACTACAGCACAAATGACCAATATCAGGTATAAAAACAAAAGGGATATTGATAGAGATCCTACAGATGTCAAAAAGATAATAAGAACAGCAACTTTATGTCAATGAAGTTGACAATTTGAATAAAGCAGATAAGCAATTATTTTTTTGAGATGCAATCTCCCTCTATCGCCCAGGCTGGAGTGCAGTGGAGCAATCCCAGCTCGCTGCACCCTCTGCCTCCTGGGTTCAAGTGATTCTCCTGCCTCAGCCTCCCAAGTAACTGGGACTACAGGCATACACCACTATGCCTGGCTAGAATTTTTTTTTTTTTTTTAGTAGAGACGGGATTTCACCATATTGGATAGGCTGGTCTTGAAACTCCTGATCTTGTGATCCACCCACCTTGGCCTACCAAAGCGTTGGGATTACAGGCATGAGCCGCTGCACCCGGCACAGATAAGCAAATTTTTTGAAAAACTGCAACTTGCAACATAGACGGAGCTAGAGGCCATTGTCTTAAGTGTAACAATTCAGACATGGAAAGACACATACTGCATGTTCTCACTTATAAGTGGGAACTAAATAATGTGTGCACATGGAAGCAGAGCATAAAATGATGAACAAAGGAGACTTAGAGGGGTGAGGGGTGGGAGAGGGTGGATGATGGGAGGTTGCTTGGTGGATACAATGTGCCTTGCTCCAGTGATGGAGGCACTGAAGGCCCTGACTACACCACAATGCAAAATACAGCAATGTAGCAAAACTGCACTTGTACCCTATGGACATATACAAAAAATAACAACATGTTAAGAAAAACTGTAACTTACAGTTAATGTGAGAAGAACGTAAAGTCTGAAGAATCCTAAATCTTTTAAATAAATAGAACCAGTAATTTTAAACATTTCCAGAATAGAAATTTAGGCCAAGATGGCTTCACTGGTGAATTCTTCCAAATATGTAAGGAAGAAATTACAGCAATCATACACAAACTCTTCCAAGAAAGAGAAATAAAAAGCAATTACTAATGCATTTTATGTGGCCATTTTAGCCTTGCTATCACAAGGGTATTTTTAGAAAAAAGTTACAGTACAATCCCTCTCATTAATTTATTCTCAAAAGTCATATACATACAAATACATGCATTTATGTGTGTGTGTGCATATTTTTTCAGAAACATAATGTTGGTCTAGTATTTGATATGATATCACCTCATTAAAGAATAAAGGAAACAATACAATTATTTTAATAGGTGCAGAAAAAATCTGACACAATTACACAATACTACTTGTGGTTTAAAAAAACTATTTGCCAATTAAAAATAGTAGAAAACTGTTTTTTTAACATAGTGAAGGTTTCTAAAAAAGAAAAGAAAGACTAAAACATCATACTGAACGGTGGAATAAAACCTGAGATCTGGCATCAAATCAAGATGCCTCTCATCTCACCCTTCCTTCTTGCCTACTTTCTATTCATTCTTCCTTGCTCAGCACACAGTCATCTCTTCCCAGAATCCTTCCAGGACTCTGCAAGATCAGGTTCCACTTTCATTCTGTGTGTTTTGCTTCCTCAGCTCTATGCTGGCTGTTTTCTTACTTTGTTATTATTACTTCCTTTTTTTTTTTTTTTTTTTTAAATTTCCTTTCCTCTAAGCTACGAGCTCTTTTAAGGTGAAATGATCAGATTGTTCACCTTCACGTCTTCCAACACTTGGCACATAATAGACTTTCAAAAACTCTTTCATGGATGTTGAGCTACTGTATGAAGTGAATTGTCCAAAATTTTCTAGATAATCAATGGCAATTTGGACTAGAACTTGGCTTTTTCCTTCCTACCTGATCCAGTTAACTATCTGCCTAAAAGCACAGTCTCTCATTCTTCTCTTTGCTGTTCCAGCTTACCACTTCCACAGATAGGTCAAAGGCTCAACCCATAAAAGTAAACCTAGAGGTCTTAATTTTTATTCTAACAAGGACAATGATATATAGGTGACTTTATGGCATATTTTTCCATAATGTCTCTTGCCATGGTGAGATAAAGGTAGGTAAAAGTCATTTAACCACATAGTCCACTGAGAAGAAAATCAAATGAGGGCTATTTTACTGATGTATATTGTGGACATCTCTTCTCAATTCCACTTAGTGACATTATGTTGGTAGCCTGAAAACAATCATGATGGGGATATTTACACCATGGCAAATGGGAGAGGCCAAGTCCACTCAGATTTGCTGACTGTTATTACAGCTCATTCCATTGCCTCTGCTATTGACCATGATAGCCACCATGAAAACAACTAATGTGATAACAAGGTGTTTATATATAAGTTCACATTTTGGAGGCAGGTCTCCTATCCCAACTCTGCCAAGTTCACATGCTCCTGATGTAGGTAGAGCCTGTCAAGAAGTCATTAGAATAATTCTTAAAATCAGCATTGAAATTCCAGGGCCTGCATTTCAGTCGACATATTCTAAAACAAGATTACTGCTTAAATTACTTAGGAAATAGTAAATGATCACAATGTGTGTTCAGGGAAACATCAGCTGAAAGAGAAATTTCTTTTTCTTCATAAAATTAAAAAAAAAAAACACTTAACTAAGAAAATTAGCAAAGTCTCATATAGAAGGGACATGCATATTATGTACCACTTTATTTCTCAGTTTAGGGTTTAGATGATGTGGCAACTGATCTATCAACATCTCCATAATTGCAACCAATACCACAAAATAAAATCCTGAGTGTTCACCAATCATGTTTTAGTGCGGAACACCTCATGCAAGCAGTTGTTAATGATGCCAAATATAGTTTTCACAGCATGCAAAATGAACTAATGACCAAGCCTACAATTTAGATTTCAGAGAGGTTCTTTTTCTTTGGTGCAATTAATCCTAAATTCTGCAGAGATCGTAGTCTGCTGATTCACACAGAGGTCAGAGGGAAGGATGGTTTAGGATGCCAGAGGTTTGTCCAGCATGCTCTTCCCGTTGCCAAATGTAAAATAACAAAGACTTCTGTGTGCCTGTGTGTGTGTGTGTAAATAGATTGTGAAAGCAATTGCTGTCCCTTGAGGGTTTTACCACATTGCCTGTGTGTGATGATGAAAAAGAACCTCCTCGGTATCCTACAGGCTGTAGCGCTTCATGAACTGGCTCCAGTCACTGAGGCAGTGCAGTTGAGAACACAGCGGCCCATCCACATCACCCAGGCTGACAGAAATTATAAGCTAGACAAATTTGATTGGTGATCTGTTACAGTGTGGTGAATTTCAGGAAATACTGAGATTTTCACTTAAATGACATATGTCTCCAAATATTTAAAATTGATGCATTTCACGTATGATAGAAAAAGCAATATTCAGTAATGAGTAGTTAACAAGCATTACCGTATACTTCAGTAGGAAGATATTGCATATTGTAATTTTGTACCAGAAAATTTCACAGTTTGATTTCTCAGTAACTACCTAAAAATTAACCTGTAAATTTAGTAGGACCAGCATGTCATCTGCTTTTATTATGTATAAAAGCATACATAGTATGATACAAGTTTTAAAATATTGTGAAAAGAATGTTTTCAGGTATAGGTCGGTCGGTCTGTCTATCTATCTATCTATCTATCTATCTATCTATCTATCTATCTATCTATCTATCTATCTTTAAAGACAGTTTATTTTTAAATAGCCAGCACTTGAGTCCTTACAACTTACCAAATGCTGTTAACATCCCACTTTTACCTGCATTACCTTAGATATCCTCACAACAACCCTTTGAGACAGGGAATATAATGTTTACTATTTTGCAAGGGAAACAGACAAAGCAACATTCCCAAGGTCATAGAGATAGTGAGTAGCAGAGCCTGGATTTGAACCCAGGCAGACTGTCACCAGAGTCTGGGATCATAGCCATGATAACATAAGGCTTCCTAGGAGCCAGATGGGTCCTGGGCAAGTCTGAAGAACCATTTGGAGTTGTTCAGAGCAAACCAGGTTACATCAGAGTCACATCACAATTTTTGGCAATGAAACCATGCCAGACAACTCCATGTGTTTCAGATTTTGGGACTACTGAATGAAAGACACCATACATGCATTAATGATTATTTATATCTATTAAGTATCTGAATTAAAAGATTTGAGCCTAAAAGAGTTTTTACTATTTAGAATATAAGCATACATCATATTTTTTTAATTTAAAGCATGAAAGTAGTTACAATCGGTGACAGTAATTCAAAATATTTAGTACTTTGAAATAGTACAACAGTGCAAGTATCACAATTCTAATCTATGCTAACCAAAATAAAACAAAATTACAGCCCAAGTGGAATTCCTTTTTTTTGTGTTTACTTTCCATGCCACCTCAACAATGTTCCTCAAATATTTGATTACTGAAATATTCTTATTAGGTTAGCTCTAGCAAAGCCCTATTTTACTCAAGGGAATAATAACTAGGCCTATATGTGTAACACACCAAATAGTTCTTCCCATTCTACCATTCTAACAGAGGCCATGAGACAAAAAATGTGGGGGTTGAGGCATTTAGTTTTTTATAAGTATCTTATATAAAATACATATACACACAAACATTCTCAATTTCAAATCACATTAAATGTTTTATTTTCTCTTCTACCCCATGACCCTTAGTACTGATTATAAGATATGACCTGAACCCACCTAGTATTAATAAATTTATTGGCACACAGACTTACTGTCTTTCTTCTACTAAATTATAAGTTCTTTGAGAGTAAGAATCATCTTATTCATTTTCCTAATTCTTGAAGTCAGTAGCAGAATGCATTATGTCATGAAAATGTTCAATGTGCTCTTCACAACATTGTGAATTGATGGGCTGAATCAGGTTAGCTCAATCATCCCTGTGTTATCTGAAATATTTTGATATTACTAATTAAGTTTCAGTAATATGTCAAATTTTAAAAGCTGCCTCTTTAAAATCTATTTGAAACAATATTTCCTATAAATACATAAATGGTCACTATTATAAAATACCTAAACCTCTGCATATTTTCAAAACATAGACACTCATACTGAAGGTACTTGTCTTTTGGATTTAATATTTCAATGCTAAATTGAAGAAAAAATGAAAAAAAAAAAAGAATGGCAACCCCTTCTTGCTTTCTTTATTGTATTTGGTTGAAAAGTGTAAGTGGAATGAAACATTCAAAGAAACTATAACCAAAATGTTTTGCCCTTCTTCAAACAATATAACAAATATTTAGATGAAAATGAAAAAAAATGGACTAAAATGTACTAGGCCTATTATATAATTTTCCATGGGAACATACTTTTAGATAATGTAGCCAAACTGTTCTAGTATAATCTATCTCCTGGACTATTTTTTCTTTGGGGGATATCAAAATGTTAGAAGAAAATGTATCATCAATTAATGTCTTCCTGTTTCCTTGGACATCTCCATTTCCCATGAAATGTGCTGGAAGTAAGTAAAACTAAAGTGCCAGTTCCAGAATATGCTTGGTAGTAAGGACCAACCATTTAAGAAATGCTTATTTAAAACATCTTTACTCTTTAACATGTTTCTTAAAAAATAATTTCTTACAAGAGAGAAGGGCACTCGATCAAAACCCACCACACTAGAAATATTGTGCATAATATATGTAGTATAAAAATTTGTAAATTAACTTGGCAAACTATGTCATCTCCAATGAGCTGCTAAACATTATAACCTACTCTATCCATCATGTCATTGGTACTAATGGCCTCTTTGGATTAGGAACCTAGGAAACAGATTGTAAAGGATATAAAACGAGCATATATTTATAGAGATGAATTCTGTGTACTTTTTATAACTACCTTGCAATATTGCAGGTGTAAGATTGTGAAATATCCAATTTAAACTAAATTGGTTCACAGCTATTAATATTTAGAACACTACTTATCCAAGTTCAGCTAAGATATAACTCAGTTTCTTTCTGTTCTTTCAGAGAAATAAAATGGTCAGTCAGAAAAAGGTAAGCCGACAGAGCTAGTGGGGTAGGGATGTTTTTTAAAACTATAACTTATACAAGATTCCCCAAGGAATTAAAGTAGAGATGCATGTACCAGAGCTGACATGAGGATGAAAACAATATTTTATATAGTTCTGTCAGCAAACCATGTGCCTGCCATCATAATTTACGGTCTTAGCTATTTTGCCCTTAGCAAAAATAACTATATGCAAGGTAAGCAATGATTTGGGTATTGAGCAGTATTTTGAGTGGACATGTTTTTAATTAAAATTAACTAAAAACAGAGTTTTTGAATCACCAGTCCCCAGATGAATGGCAGATACTGCAATTCTAAAAAATCATATGGAATATCCAATACTGTCAGTTTCTAAGTGACTTTAAGCTACTTCGTAAAAAACATGGGCTGAACAAAATTGACTTTGAAAATTCAATAAATTATGAAAAATGTCCCGAATAAATGATTTTGATATTATTAGTATATACATAACTGATAATTGTGGGAATTTAAAATAATTTATACTATATGATGACTCTGGGGAAGAGCAAATAATACCAAGAAGAATATCATCCACTGAGCGATAAAATATGTTTCATGATCTAAAATTCTGACCCTATTAATTCTTCAAGGTTTCAGTCAAACAATTAAACTACCATAGAAAATAAAGCTCTGAGACACTGGTCCTTCACCAAAAAGATAACATACACCAAGAAAATCCTGAAAAAGAAAAGATTATTTGATAATTTGAATATCCAGACTGAAATAAACTGGTCTATTTTCAAATAAGTAATCTTATTAACTGGTACTACTTTCCTAAAAGTGAACTTAACGTTATATATGGGTGCCTTAAAATACTTGTCTCAAACACTCAAGAATTTACCACTTCTCATGTGCTGTACCATTATCAGATCTACAATGGATTAAAAGTCAAATTGCAGGGCGCGGTGGCTCACACCTGTAATCCCAGCACTTTGGGAGGCTGAGGCGGGCAGATCACGAGGTCAGGAGATTGAGACCATCCTGGCTAACACGGTGAAACCCCGTTTCTACTAACAAAAAAAAAAAATAGCCGGGCGAGGTGGCAGGCGCCTGTAGTCCCAACTACTCGGGAGGCTGAGGCAGGAGAATGGCGTGAAGCCGGGAGGCGGAGGTTGCAGTGAGCCGAGATCGCACCACTGCACTCCAGCCTGGACGACAGAGCCAGACTCCGTTCAAAAAAAAAAAAAAAAAAGGTCAAATCGCAGTACAGCCTAGACAGCTCTTCTCTGGCACCAGGCAGGTTGCTACAAGTAGTGACTTCCAAAAATTAAATCCCATATATTCTCAAATGTTGAAATTCAGGAGGCAGACATCTTAAAAAAAAAAAAAAAAAAAAAAAAAAAAAAAAAAAAAAACTGGTCAGGAAATTTCTTCATTTGGAAATTTAAAGTTCTTTAGTGTGAATTCAAAAAGCTGCACAGGATTTTAACGAAGAAAATTTGTGAACAACAACAAAAAAAAGGTGACATAACAATGCTAACAATGTTTACTGATGCTTTGCATTTTGAGGCAAAATGAATTATATCTGAGTCACAGTGGCTAAAAAGTCATAGAATTCTCCATCCACATGAACGAATCTAGAAACATCTGAATGGGAAAGAAAACTTCCTTTTCTAAGAAGGATGACCCCTTTAAAGACTTCTCTTTGGGGAATAGAACTCCAGGGGGTTAGAGGTCACACTCGCTTTTGGATAAATAGCTAAGTTCCTAGAAACAGGATGAGAGATGTTTTATCCAGACTTCCAATTAGTGGGTTGCTATGATGTACTGCTTGATTTGGGTTTGTTTGCCTCTTCACTAAATGAAAGTACCCTGTATGTTCTTTTCCATTTCAGTTTTGCCTTGGGACTCAAGGAAGATGGAAAATCAAGTTAAGTGGCTGAAGTTGTTCCTCAGAATTAATGACTGATATTAAACATCGAAGCTAATTTTGGTCTCCACCATTTTTTTCCTGCACAAACTGGGTTTCTGACCACCCCTCAGTTTCCGTCAGTATGCAAACTGCACTCATTCTGGAAGGCACCATGGCATAATGGAAGCGGAGGGATTAAGTTTTGGGAGGAGAAGTGCCTAAGAGTGACTTGAACATACTCCTGTCTGTCTGTGTAGCATATTTTATTATAATTGTCCATTTGCATTGTTGTCTTCTCCAGTAATCTATGAGGCCCTTGGGAACACAGACTGTAACTTCTGTATAACCCTGGATAGCTCAGTATCTGACAATCACTAGATATGTAAAAATGTAAGAAGAAAAGAAAAGAAATAAGCAAGGTGTATTTTGACAAACTCCTCAACTTCTCTAAGCAATCTCCTCATTTGAAAGACATGGATCAAAATATTCATTTGGGGTTTATTTCTAAGAATGATGGGAAAATATTTGTAAAGAAATATGGCATATGGTATGTGGTCAATAAATGCTTTTTCCTTCCCTTTTCCCTACTTTGAAAAAAAATCTCAATAAAGAGAGCAGAGCACACCTGTTCACTTATAAATAGGACATAGAAGATGAATGTGCTGATCTTTCGAAGGAACGGGTATTGTTTTATATCACAGTGATTTCAGCACATGCTTTGGAGTCTGGCAAACCTAGATTGAAATAATGGACCTATTCCATTCTAGCTATAGCAAACTGAGAAATTAACTTAACCTCTTTAAACCTCAGTGCCCAATTAGCAAAAGAGGAATGATACCCACTTTCTAAAGGGTTTGTATTAAATTAAATGATGAAATGCCTGAATAGAGTTTATTACAGAGATTAATTTTAAGTGCCCAATAGATGGTGGCTAAATCTAGCTGAATTACCTATCATCAAAATAGCACAAAGGCACAAAGGTGAGTTTCGTATATGGAGGCATAATCCAGAAATATTTTCCAAAGGAAAAATAAATAGCATTATGTGTGAGGCTTAAAACCATAATTAAAATAATGGAAACTGGGTTTGAACAGTAGCATCCCTCCAGCAGATCTCACAAAGATGCAAGCTTTTTGGTTTCACAGATCTCTGTTTCCCCTCTGGAGGGAGAATTAAGGGAAGGAGCAGGAGACAGAACTACATAATGCCCACTAAAATATTTGGAATCTTTTTATTTTTCCCTTTCTTTCTCCTACAAAGAACATCTCCTGAATAATAGACAAACCTCACTCTAGTCTTCTACCCTTACACCAAACCAAAAAAAAAAAAAAATGCATTTCTAAAGCTCTGCAGACTTTTCTGAGTCATCCTGCTGCATTCTACACCCAAACTCTCAGAGGCAGGTCATTCCACTTTGCCTGGGGATGCTCTCTCACCCTGCCTAGTCCTCCCCTGGATTTTATCCTCAGAGCAGCTGCCTCCAGGGTCCCCACACCGCCAGCCACCTGCACTTACATCTGCTCCTGTGCCTAAGCTCTGCTAGCTGTCATCTTTTCTGGCTACCCACCAAGTCACCCACAACTCCAAGATAGTAAATAGATCTGTACCAAAAAGTAAGATGGTGCAGCTAAAATTAAGAAGCTGACAAAAAAACAGTTATCAATCATAAACACATCAGCACATTTTATTCAGTGTTTTATAGTTAGCAAAGTGCTTTTCTATACATGATTGCATTTGGCCCTGTGCTAATATTATATAATAATTTGGCCCTCCCAATATGCTAATGTTAATAAAAATAAGATATCATTAATTGAATGCCTCCTCTAGGTTTTAAGCCACATCATTTTAACACTCACAACAAGTCAATCAGCTAGGTATGATTTTTACCATTTTCAGATAAGGAAATTAGGGGTCAGAATGATTAAGTGACATGCCCAAGTTTCAGCAACTAATAACCAATGAATCCAGGACCGCAATCCAAGTCTCTGATTCTTAGTTCAAGGCTCTTTCTCTTTAACTAGAAAAATTGGATGTCACAGATCAATTACTGAACTCTAAAAGAAATATTCACAAATCAAGAGATTCCACAGATTCTTCACTTGCAGTCCCATCGGCTGTCTAAATATAATATCAATTTAGTTACTCTTTGAACATGATTCTTTCTCATGATCCTAAGACACACACAAAAGTTTCTTTTTTTAACTTTTAAGTTCAGAGGTACATGTGCATGTTTGTTGTTTAGGTAAACTCATGTCACAAGGGATTATTGTACAGATTATTTTGTCACCCAGGTATTAAGCCTAGAACCCATTAGTTTTTTTCTTGATTCTCTCCCTCCTCCCACTTTCTACCATCTGGTAAGACCCAGCGTCTGTTGTTCCCCTCTATGTGTCCCTGTGGTCTCATCATTTAGCTCCCGCTTATAAGTGAGAACATGAGGTAGTTTTCTGTTCCTGCAATAGTTTGGTAAAGTCAATGGCCTCCAGCACCATCCATGTTCCTGCCAAGGACATGATCTTGCTCTTTTTTGCAGCTGCACAGTATTCAATAGTGTATATGTGCCACATTTTCTTTATCCAGTCTACTGTTGGTGAGCATTGAGATTGATTCCACATCTTTGCTATTGTGAATAGTGCTGCATTAAACATACACATGCATTTGTCTTTACAATAGAATGATTCATATTCTTTTGGGTATGTGCACAAGTTTAGGATTGCTGGGTCAAGTGGTACTTCTGTTTGTAGGTCTTTGAAAAATCGCTCCCACACAACAAGTTTCTTCACAATTTTTCTAAGCTTAACTACTCATGAAAACCAAACCCAGGAGGGAGGACCACAGCTGGGGCTCACTTGCTGCACTTTTGTTTTCACGGCTGACAACTTGTATGGATCTTCAAATTCCTCCTGGTGCAACGAAGTAGAGTAAGACAAATAGAAATGTCAGAAATCAATGAAAAAAGTACTTCACACTCCTTGAAAGATGCACTAATTATGAGGCTGGTCCTGTTATAAAACTTGCCTTCCTTGTGTTGACTTCTCAGCAGCATTCAAATCAAACACTTCTTTCTTCTCAAGAGATCCTCTTCTCTTTGACAACTCCACACTCTTGCGCTTCCCTTCACGTTGCTGACTTTCCTTCACAGTTTCACCTTTTGGTTCCATATCTTATCTCAAAAATTTGAATTTCTCAAGGTTTGATCCTATCCCCTATTCTTAATCTGTATTCCTATTTACATATCACATATATGTTCAAAACTCTGAAACATCTGTCTCTGACACAGACTTCTCCTTTGAGCTCTAGCCTTTTGTATACAATGGATGCTTGAAATCTTCTACTGAGATGTCTCTTGGGCATCTCAAATGTGACATTTCCACAGTTGCTCCCCGTATCATCTCTCTGCTGGACTGTTCTGGTAGCCTTCTAACTGGTCTTTTTCGCGCATCTTCCACTCATATAAAATAAGATGACCTCTTAAAACAGATGTCAGATAAACTCACAGCCCTGTTTAAAACTCTTTAATAGTTTATTGTTGCACTGAGAACAGACTCTGGACACATTTTAGAAAACTCAAGGTCTAGCATATTCTAGATCCTGCCTCTGTTTCCATTTTCATCTCATTCCATTCTATGCTGCATGACTGTCTCATTCTACGCTCTGGTCATACTGACTAGAAGTTAGAGACATGTAGCTTCTTCCCGCCTCATGGTTTCTGTTCTGATTGGTCTCGTAGCCTGGAACATTCTTTCCGATGTGTCATTGTCATCCTTTGGCTCACAGCTTAAATATTATCTCCCCAGAGTGAAGATCTTCTCAGAACCCTATGGAAATAAGCCAGCCTACTTAATTTTTATCAGGGCACTCTGTTTCTTTCTTACAGTTATCACAGTCTGCAATTAATCAGATCATTGATTTTTGGTTTGCATTTTAATGGCCTATTTTCTTTCACCAGAATGTAATCGCATAAATGCCACATCTGCCATGTTCACCCTCTTGACCTCACATCATGAACAGTGGCTAGAGTGGATTAGGATCATTAAGAGTTGAAGGAAAGAAGCAGCAAAGAACATTGCTGGGAATAAGTGCTCACAGAGCTCCAGGAAGAGCAACATGCTGACAGGGATTCTCCCACATGTACAATGCACCCCTTGATAGGAAACATTCTTTTGAAAAGTTTCACCAAGGTTTCTAAAAGTGGCTGCCACCCACAATCCTTTGTTAGCCACAGGTCTGTTTTCAGTGTTTATAGAAACAGCCACACCCTCCCACAGTCATATGTAAAGAGGAGACATATGACACAGCACAGACACATTCAGCCAAGAATATTCCTGAGAAAGAACCAGTTACCATTCAGAGACATACTGTTGAGTTAAAGTGAACAATTTTTAATTACATGTTTACATAAATGTTGATCAAACTAGACTGAAAGTCGTCTTATTTTCAAGACTGTTTCATATGGAGACAGCTTCCTTGGGCAAGTCTTCCATGCATCAGCATGGAAGAACTCTGAAGATTAAGTCAGGGGTCTGGTCCAAGGCCTCTGCTGCCGACTAGCCAGCAGTCACTGAATGTCCCTGATCCTCAGTGTCTTCCGCTGTAAAATGTCTTCTCTGTAAAGGGATGCTATAAACTTCAAATTTATTTAAAAAGATATAGTTGAAAGCCCTTGGAAACTATAAAATGACTTACAATGGTAAGGCAGTATTATTGTTTTATTTCTCCAAAATACTTACTATTGAAAATGAAGCCTATTTTCTTGATAATTCTTATTTGGGATATTAAAAGCCAATAAAGCCAATATTTGCAATGATGAAGCGCCACAAAGTGTAATTTTTTACCAAATAGTACACCAAATATCCACTAACTTATGTGAGATGACCTACAGTTGAAGTTTGGGTTACAATCCAACTGTGTTTATTGTTTCTACTTGGCTGGAAAACTGTCTGAGATGTAAACCAACCTTATCTTTTTATATAATCAAAAAATTACATATTTGAAAAGATACTAGCACATCATGGTTACTCAACTCATAATCAATGAACTTGAGGGAAGAACTCAATAGGTTTCTCCATTTCTCATCTATTCTGGAAGATTAATCTGGCTTTTTTCCCTCATATTTCTGTTATGTTTATAAATTAAATAACCAGCAAATACACAAATTATGTAATATAAATACATAATACAAAAAGTAATACACAGATATTATACAATATTTTGATGATATAATATTTTGGCAATATTTACGTAACATTTTGGCAAGTTAATTTGTTGTGCAAAGTTCTGCTTTGTAACTGTGAAATACAAATGTAGAATGAATCATTTAAAATCTGGCAAGGATTTGCCAAAACCTTTCACATAAGGAAATTTTTGGAGGTGATGGATGCAATATTGGCATTTTTTAAATGTGAGTGTTTATTGTTGGTGTCAGCTCCTGGTGACAAGGCTACCACACATATCCGAAAGCCCCTTCTACCCGCAAACCACTGCCATCAGTGAGTGTTACCTCCCCGTAGAAGTGGAGCCCTAACAAGATTCCTCAAAGAATTGATGTAGTTTCAAGTCCTGGGTATCAGAGATGTTTGGAAACAGATGCTGCAGATAAAGAAAAACCAGCACTTTTGACTAATGTCATATTGACTTACAAATTGATGCTTTTAACCTGTACTTAAGAATTTGTATGGGCCTAAGAATTCAAACAGATTCACATTTCAATCTTTTTTCTCTCTGCCTACAGGGAGAGGTGTTAATAAGCAAAGAAGGATCACTAAGTCTAAATAAGTTATAAACTTCAAAAAATAAAGTTAATTCATTAATGGCTTAATTAGCTCCTTGCTGCCTTTTTGAAGACCCAGGGCTCAAAATACGCATATACATGGCTGAAATGGATATGGGTGGGACAAAAGAAGGAAAATGGGATGTGAGTTCCAGACCTAAATTGTAGTAACTCCCTAAAGATTCTTTAATTTAAATTAACAGACATTTGCTGAGAACTTCCTATGTACAAAAGCTCTGTGCTAAAAAGAAGGCGGCACACAGTGATGAATAGTAGACATTTTCTGGACACTTTTCATCATAAGACGAAGAATATACACATAATTAACAGAGTTGCACACAATCAGAAGTTCATCAATTAAAAAAAAAATTCAGTATTGATTGTTTCACTGCAGCTAAAGGGGGATTGAGTTTAATAATTTTCATATCGCCCTAACAAGACGTAAGTTTATTATAGAGTCTTCTATTCCATTTAGAATTTTAACTCCTGAAAACACAAGCATCCAATTCTTTTGGGAAAAACAAACAAAACCCATTCAGTATTAACAAGAGCTACAGTTTACAAAGCACATACTGTTGTTGTTGTTTTTCGAATGTGTCAGGGTGGTGTTGTTGTTGTTTTACATATGAGAAGATGGAGGTTTTGAGAGGCCAGGTAAGCCTGCTGAAGTATCACAGGGAGTATCAGAGCCAAGATGCAAACCTGGTTTGGCATAACTCTCGAGAACTACGTAACTTTGCTTAGCATTTGTAAAACGTCTGCAAAAACAGGCTTTCTGGCTGAAGAAATCTGAGACTGGTTCGGGTAAAAAAAAAAAAAAAAGACCATCTGCTTTGCCTGAAGGCTTATTTGGACTTGTCAATTTAGCATTATCAATTCCCAGTCTTTTCCTTGAGGAAATGGCTGAGAAAAAATAGAAGGCTGGATCCTCCTGTGGCATCTCCCATCAGGAGTTCATCATATTCTCTCATTGTCATTTACGTTGGAGGATGTTGCTGTTTATGAGACTCGCGAGAGTATATCGAGAGCTTTCTCTCCATTGTGCCCTAAAGCTGTGTATACCTGGTTTTCCTTACAATCAGTGGGCCCCAAAACACCAAAAATACTTTGCATATAAAAGCTCTGAGGTTTCTTGTTTCCCCATTGGGATCAGTGAGCTTTTTGCTCTGTATTTTATCCTCTGACTTTTCTAATTTTTCTCCTAAAGAGCCACATTTTTTTGCCTGTACATTTTATGTTGTAGTTTTATCCTAACTTATCTCTTTTTCATAGACTGAGATTGTGGCTTCATTTTATTTCCTCTAGACTTTAAGCCATGTTTGTGTCCATTTCACTTGACAAACTTCACAGAGATTTATTTTATTTTATTTTTGCAGCAGAAACTGAAGAGTGACTTTTTTAAAAACATGGTATTCCACAGAGAATAGAATATTCTAACAAAGCAATGAAGTTAAATCTCACTGCATGTTACACACTAGAAAAAGATGGTGAATGATTGTTTTGTTTTTATACACAGGGGAGTTTTTCCTCACATTAAAAGGGAAGATAATTCTTTCTTAAAAGTACTGCTCAGAATGAAAATTGAGATGCAAAGTGAGAGTGTACATGAAAAAGAATACACTGCGATATTTTAAAACTAGGCAGTGATTCTGTTCCATCTTAGGTGAGGTGATGGCAGGCTGCAAAAATGGGAACTCTAGCAAGAGATGTAGCTATGGTAGCAGCCTCCAACTTGGCTCCCAAGGATCTCCATCTCCAGCTTCCACACACTATGTTGTCCCTTCTACATCGTACCCACGTTGATACAATAAAACTGAAGGATTTTCATTTCTGAGATGAGGCCATGCACTTAGGTCTTTCTCTGATCATTTGTGTCACATGCTCTGAGGGAAGCAATGTCATAAGCAGCCACATGGAGAATCCCACATGATAAGGAACTAAAGCTTCCTGCCAACAGCCACACGGTGAGCTTGGAAGTGGATAATCCTGCCTCATTCATGTCTTTAAAATGGCAGCTTTGACCAACAGCTAGACAACAGCCACATGGGAGACCCTGAGTTGGGGTCACTGCATGAAGCTGTTGTTGGATTCCTGACCCACAGAAACTGAGTTAATAAATGCTTGTTATTTTAAGCTGGTAAGCTTGGGAGTAATTTGTTACAAGGCTAATGGCTAATACAGTATAGCTAATATTGTTCATGCTATTCATCATTTAAACTATTTAACATATCATTTAAACCGTTTAATATATTTAGACTAGACAAATTATATTTTCTCTGCAAATTTTCCAAGATTTATACTACTAATAACCATCCATTTTTTTAACCACTTGCGAAAGAGCAAAGATATTATGCTTAGTTGATCAATGAACAGAAATTCTGAGTGTCTATTAGGTGGCTGTTGTTTTTCGAATTTGTACATGTTATTGCCTTAATGTCAAGCATTTTAACTTAATATAATGCTTGTCAATAACCTGTGAATAACAAAAAGTGGTGCTCATTTATACAAAATAAATGAAGTTCTCATTCAACAAATAAAAACAGTTTTCTCCAACTGAGTTTATAATGCAACCTACTGAGACAGCCGTTTTGTCCACAAAGAGAAACAGGGAACAATTTCTCTAAAAATCAGAAACATAAACTTAAGAACAGAACTGTACCATCTATTAATAAAGTATCTACCCTCCAAACCTTAATATGTTGCATAAATGTGTCTTAACTAACAATGTGACGATTATGTATAATAGTTTGATTTCCTTAGGAGAGGGAGTTTTGTCTCCAGAAACTCAAGCATTTGACACTGAAAACAAGATTTTCATGTTGTCGTCTTTTGTGTCACCAATGCATTCCACTTCCCCCTTATTGCTGCCTGAGAAATTCTTTGGTTTTAATATTAAGAAGCTAGTCAAACAGGCTTGTTTGTGGAAAAGGAGCTCACTGGAAGGCTTCAGAGGAAATTTTACGGAATTATAAAGCAAGAACAAAGTCAAGGTTGTGGAAACTGGATTGTCTCTCTCTGGGACTCTATACTTTCTCAATACTACTGTCCTATAGGTTTTCTCCATAGATCAGTTTCTTCTGCTTGTATGATGTCCACAATGGCTGCCTATCCAAGTCTACATGATCTTATTTTAAAAAAACTTTATTTTGGGTTAAGGGATACATGTGCAGGTTTGTTACACAGGTAAATTCCATGTCATGGGGGTTTGGCGTACAGATTATTTAATCACCCAGTTGATAAGCATAGTACTTGGTAGGTAGTTTTTTGATCCTCACCTTCCTCCCACTCTCCAGTAGGCCTCAGTGTCCACTGTTCCCTTATGTCCAGGTATACTCAGTGTTTACCTCCAACTTACAAGTGAGAAAATTCAAACCAAAACAGAAATTTGGTTTTCTGTTTCTGTGTTAGTTTGCTTAGAATAATGGCCTCCAGCTCCTTCCATGTTCTTGCACTGGGCGTGATCTTGTTCTTTTTTATGGCTGCATAGTATTTGATGATGTATATGTACCACATTTTCTTTATCCAGTCTACTGTTGGTGAGCATTTAGGTTGATTCATGTCTTTGTTATTGTGAACACTGCTGCAATGAACATATGCATGCATGTGTCTTTATGGTAGAATGATTTATACTCCTTTGGGTATATACCCAACAATAGGATTGCCAGGTCAAATGCTCTTTGAGAAATTGACTAACTGCTTTCCACAGTAGCTGAACTAATTTACATTCCAAGCAGCAGTGAATTTGCATGCTCTTTTATCTGTAGCCTCATCAGCATCTGCTACTTTTTGACTTTTTAATAACAGTCATCTGACTGGCATGAGATGGTACAAGTCTAGATGATCTTGACAGCTTTAGTGATAGCTACTATTTAACTCTCAATCTCTTAGTTCAAAATCTTAGATTCTTCTTGGTGGGACAAAGCAGCATATGGATTGACTCCCAGGGTCAGTTCTTCAGAGCTTGAACTAGTTATGGCCAAGGTTCCACAGTTGGAGGGCACTGATGTGGCCTTTAGCAACATCAACTTATTGAGCACTGAACGAAACCAAGGAAATTGCACCACAATTTGGAGCTACATGTGATTTTTTTAAACTGTTTTCTAAAATTTGGCAAAATGACTAGTCCACTATTTGGAAACTGAGTTTTTAGAAGTGCAGATACGTTTTTGAAAGTGATATTATTTGTATATTACAGAGAAATTCTTTTTATTTATTTATTTATTTTTTTGAGACGGAGTTTCGGTCTTGTCACCCAGGTTGGAGTGCAGTGGTGCAATCTCGACTCACCACAACCTCTGCCTCTGGGGTTCAAGTGATCCTCTTCCCTCAGCCTCCCGAGTAGCTGGGATTACAGGCACACACCACCACACCTGGCTAATTTTTGTACTTTTAGTAGAAACAGGGTTTTGCCATGTTGGCCAGGCTGGTCTCGAACTCCTGACCTCAAGCAATCTGCCCACCTCGGCCTCCTGAAGCACTGGGATTACAGGCGTGATCCACCGTGCCTGGACAAGAGAAATTCTTAAGTGAATATCTGGAGCCAGTATAAATTTAGATATGAAAACCAGATTGACATATTATCTTGTTATTATGTCTATGTAAAAATTACTCAATAACTTAGAGGTGTTATGCTAGTAGATTCTGTGGGTTTGGAATTAGACAGAGCACAATGGAGATGGTTAGACTCTTCACCATGATATTTAGGGCCTCTCATGGAGGAATCAAGTTGAAGGCTCTAGGCCAGAATCATCTGAAGCCTCCTTCACTCACACATTTGACAACTGATGCTAAATATCAACTGGGTCCCCAGTTCCCCTCTCTATGGGCCTTTCCATGTGATTTCTCTACATGGGGTAGTGGCTGTGTTCCAAGGTCTAACATCATGAAAGGGAGAACAAGGTGGAAGTTCTCCTCCCTTTTATGACCTGGACCGTAGCATTACTCCTGTTGCATTCTATTGGACTAAAGTGAGTCACTAAAGCTGGTCCATACCTCCCAGTGGAGGAGTGTCAACATCAACTATAACATGGTCATGTGGGTTGGGATTTATCAGTGTAACTGTCTTTGGAAAGTATAATCTGCCACAACATAAATTAGCCATATACTTTTTTATTATAAAAATATGTCTGTTAAAACCCACCAAGAAGCATGTATTTCTGGATATTGCACACAAATAATTATGCCACTTGTAGACTAAAGTACTTAAGAAATATATTTTTATTAGTACTTTTTTTCTTCAAGTGACTTTTGTACCCATCCTTTTCGTAGTAACGTCTCATCCTTTGTTTTCTATAGCAACAACAGCCTGGTAAGTATTTAAATTTTGAAACTTTGGCAAGCAAAGCTTTCACCTAAATATTTTTATGTATTGAGTGGTTGCCCAGTAGCACATATAGGAATAATTATTGATTACTAATTACTTTGTAATCAGAGTTGATGTGTACAACATGACCCAATAATCAAAAAAGAGAATCTCAGGTGATGAACAAATCCAATCTTATCAAATCCTGGAAAGACCCTCCTAAGTTTTGTCCATTTTTAAGTCCAATTTTCTACTGAAGTCTTCCCTAACTAGATAATAGACCTCACCCCTTCTCCTACATTTTTTTCTCTCTTAGTTCAATGACACAGAGCTTATTTTGCTCTTATTTGTTTTTCTAATAACTTTTTGATTTACTTACTAAATTCTTACTATCCTAGTGGTGGTGGAGTAGGGTAGTTAAGTCTCACCATCTCACCCATTTTTTTTTCTTTTTAAACCACACACTCTAGTAGTTCTGAATACAACATAAATATCTGTAAATATTTATTGACATCTTCCCTAATTATAGTTGCATCATTTGAAAAGCCTTTACACGAAGTTGAATGGAATAAGTTCCATCTCATGGAGTGGGAAACAACAGATAATGACCTTTCTACAAAATTGTCAGTGATAGATATATGTATTAAAAGTTCATTTGAGAAAGAAACAAACTCTGATAAAAGAATAATGACAGTAACCAGGAACTGATATTGAGAAGAAAGTAATATCTTCCTGGAGCTTCAGTGAGTCATATAAGATATTTAAACTAAAGTAGTTGCTGAATATTTTGCAAAAATTACAATTCCCTCAGGATCGTGGATTGTTTACCAGACAGGCTTCACCAGCCAGTTCATTTGTCTTATGTTCATTCATTGTGGAGTTATGTAGACAATTCATGATCCAAAGGGGCACAGAGATCACTTAGTACAACTTTTTGAGGTACCTGTTCAAATGGATCTTTGGCCTTTGATGTGATACTCTTCAGTTTAGCAAAAGGCAGAGTCTGGTTAGCCTTCAATACCTTTTTATCTGCTTCAAACACAGGAATGAAGACTAAATGCTTCTGTCATGCAGCTCTTCATTATTCCTTCATCACTTTTTTTCTTTTTCAGATTCTAGGCCATACTTTCCAACACAGTTTGGTGTACTATTGAAACAATGCAGTTGTAAAATTGTCTTAAGAAGTAATTTTCCTCAGCAGTGACCCCAAAACAGGCTTACATGTTACATGTAGAAGAGTAAGAACCTGTCTGAAGCTCCTTCCAAGTGACATAGTTGTATCATCATTTGCTTTTGTGAGTATCACCACACAGTGAACACTAAATGTTCTCCATTCCTAGTTCTTTCACAAACCCCCAAAATTCGAACATCTTTTGTCAGTTACAAATGTTCATCTTCATGATTAATGCTTATAAACAAGACTTGTCATTTACTCATTAGTCTCTAAATTTTAAGTAAGAATGAGAGATACCATTCCAGTAGAAAATATTTCTAAAACCTTTGAAATTTCTGGGGAAAAAAAGGAGAAACTGTATTTGGGATTTGAATATGACTAAGATTTCAAATGTCTTCCAAAACCATTTACTGGGCTTCAGTAGAAACATCTGTGACCTCTGTTTTCAGGAAGGGCACTTACTGCCAGTTGCTCTTATCTTAAATCTGTTTAGCAAGAACAGGCATAGAAAGATAAGACATAGTGAAAGAGTTTCTCTGATGGCAAATTCTTGATTGCTATAGAAAGTGATTAAAAATACACAGCTTGGTAGGTTGGCTTGCTTAAGACAGGGAAAAGGGGGTGGAGTGGGAGTTTATATACGCCACGAAGCAGTCAGGATGGGATATGTTCAGGATGTAGTTTACAAAAGAAGATGACATCTGTTTCTTCTATAAAAAAAATTTGGCAAGTTCTAACTTGTTATATGACCTGTCCAATTTATTTGATCATGGCTGATAAAAACTCTTTCCTAAAGTTCATGCAACTCAAAGAATGATTTGTTTTATGTAGGTTCTCTGATTTTATACTTACCTATTTGTAAGACAACTTCTCTACTTAGTATAATGCTATCCTTGAACACTTCCCTAGGAGATTATTCTAACAATGGGACATCCTTATCGTACAATAAGGTGCTTTTAATACTTGCGTTGTCTTGAGTGACTTTCTGGTGAATTCCATTTTTCACTAGAGTTTTTTCTCCCTGGAATAGTTTTTAGTTTTATAGACACAGATATCTATTCCATTTTTGTGTATGGTCACCAGTATCTTATGACTACCTAAAGATGGCAATGTCAATGTTAACATTAATTACTCAAGTATTCTCACATACTGGACTATAGGTAAAGCCACTATCAGTGAAATTAGTTTGTCCCTTACCTACAATATTATTTTCTTATTCTTTTTCATTAAGCAGCACTCTTAATTGCCTTCTCATTGTGTCTAGATTTACAAATTACTTATTTGTTGCCTCAAATTTACCTGTTTTATGCATCTGAAAAGCAAAGCTAAACAGTGATACTCAAAATAAGCATAAACAGCAAATATTTACAAAGTACCTAAGATGTGCTTGTCCTCAAAGACCCACGGAGATAAAGGACCAAGTTTTAGAAAAACCAATGACCAGTCAGTAGAAAGAATGTAGTCTCCCATTAATCTTATTATGTTCTTATTCATTTTATTTCTTTTATTTTCATTGGATCTATTCACCACTTACCTTAGGGTAATAATTTTAAAACAACACATTTTATTGAGTGTGTGTATGTGTTTTTATAATGGAATAATTATGATGGCCATTGTTCATATTTCTTTTCTGCAACTCAAATTTAACTTTGGAATTTTTTTTTTAAAGCTTGAAAATTTTTATAAGAGACTGTAGCCAAGTATAGGCTGAGGTTTGCACAATGGGAGCATAGACTATATCTAATAAACGAATTAATATTCTAACTCAGCCAATGGACCACTAAGAAATGAGAATAGTGAGTCCTGCAGCACTATCTTGAATATTATTTTTTCCAGATTGCAGCCATGACTACCCTGTACCCTAACAAAATTTGCAAATGCAGAACACCAAGCTTGACCAATGGATAAATGAGAATTAAATCAAAATGCTTAAAAAAATAAGTACCGTATTGATCTACACATCAAAATGATTGAACTCATGAGAATAGGGAATAGAAGGATGGTTACAAGAGGCTGAGAAGGGCAGTTGGGAGAAAGAGAGGTAGGATGGTTAATGGGTACAAAAAATAGAATGAATAAGCTGGGCATGGTGGTTCATACCTATAATCCCAGCACTTTGGGAAGCTGAGGCAGGAGGATCACTTGATCCCAGGAGGTGGAGGCTGCAGTGAGCTATGTTCATGCCACTGCAGTCCAACCTGGGCGACAGAGCAAGACCCTGTCTCAAAAAAAAAAAAAAAAAAAGGAAAAGGAAATCACAAAATATTTTAATATATTTTACTTATCTCTTTGCTTAAATCTTCTGTTAGGATATGAGAGAAAATAAATTGTATTTGATTTAGAAATTCAGCCAATCTGAATACATTTTGGAAAAGCCATGAAAGTGAAAGGCATTTGCAGCTACCTCGTCAATGATCTGCAGAGAGTGAAGGAGAAACACAGTAGAAATCATTGTCATACTGGGAGTAATTTAGGAATTGAATTTGGATGCGAAGAACAAAAAGAAAGAAGAGAGCAGGAACCACTGCTAGTAATGTTAGTGTAGAGATTACCTTTATTTTATCTGAAGATAGGCAGCCACTGTCCCATCACCTTTACCCATCATGAGACAAGCAAGAGTTAATTTTTTTATATTTATGTATTTATTTATTTTTGAGACAGAATTTTGCTCTGTCACCCAGGCTGGAGGGCAGTGGTGCAATCTCAGCTCACTGCAACCTCTGCCTCCTGAATTCAAGCGATTCTCCTACCTCAGCCTCCCAAGGAGCTGGGATTACAGGTGTGCACCACCACACTCAGTTAAGTTTTGTATTTTTAGTAGAGATGGGGTAGAGCAGCAGATCGAAACACATTTTGGAGTAAGAAAATGTTGAAATCAAATATTATTTCCAGTCTTAGAATATTTACAAAATACTTAGTCTTTTTGAGCCTCATTTCTCTACCTTTAAAATAGATGCACTATAGTTATGTCATAGGAATTACTTTGAGAATTACACAATAAAATATATGAAGCACAGTACCTGGCACATAGTAGATATATATATATATATATATATATATATATATATATATATATATATATAGTCAAAGAGTCAAACTTTATAACATATTTGAAGAGATTTATACTAAGCCAAATGTGAATGACCAGTAGCCTGAGACACATCCCTCAAGAGATCCTGAGAACATGTGCTCAACATGGTTGGGCTATAGGTTGGTTTTACACATTTTAGCGAGATATAAGACATCAACCAACATACGTAAGATGTATATTGGTTTGATCTGGAAAGGGGGGACAATTTGAAGTGGCAAGGTGTGAGGAACTTCAGAGATTTTCTTTTCTTCTTTTTTTTGAGACGGCGTTTCATTCTTGTCACCCAGGCTGGAGTGCAATGGTGCATCTTGGCTCATTGCAACCTCCGCCTCCTGGGTTCAAATGATTCTGCCGTAGCTTCCAAAGTAGCTGAGATTACAGGCACCCACCACCACGCCTAGCTAATTTTTTTTTTTTTTTTAGTAGAGACAGGGTTTCACCATGTTGGCCAGGCTGGTCTTGAACTCCTGACCTCAGGTGATCTGCCTGCTTCAGCCTCCCAAAGTGCTGGGATTACAGGCATGAGCCACTGTGCCTGGACAACTTCAAAGATTTTGGTTGAAAGAGTTAAGTTATAGTCTAAAGACCTAGACTCAATAGAAGGGAATGTCTGGGTTAAGATAAGGGGTTGTGGAAACCCGGGTTCCCATATGCGGAAGAAGCCTCCAGGTAGCAGGCTTCGGAGAGAATAGATTGTAAATATTTCCTATCAGAGTTGATTTTCTTCTGGATCAGGAAAGAGGCCTGGAAAAGGAAGGGGATTTTCTTCACAATGGGGATTTTCCAGTGAGAGACAGATTTGCAGGACTATTCCAACATATGGCAAATAAACATAATTTGAGATAAAATACTTTGATTTCTTTCAGGGCCTGCTGTCTGTCAGGTGATACTATACTAGATTCAGGCTGGAATGTGGTATCTTATTGGTACAAAGTCTGTCTTGTCAGTCTGAAAATCTGTTTCAAGGTTAATGCTGGTCAGCTCTGCCTCAGTTCCAGAAGTGAGGAGGGAATATTGAGGCATGTCCTACTCCCCCATCCCATCATGGCCTGAACTACTTTTTCAGGTTAACTTTGGAATGCCCTTGGTTGAGAGAAGGGGTCCATTCAGATGGTTGGGGGGCTTAGAATTTTATTTTCAGTTTACATAGTTTTCCTCTTCCAGTTTGCCTAGAAACAGAATTTGATCGGGAACAAAGGCAATAATGATGAAAACCAGTGAAGCAAAACATTCATCCTGTACAAGCAACTTTAAATGAACAAAGGTTTCCAGATTCATTATTTATTCATACAAATTCTTCATGAGTTCCCATCATGTTAGCATGAGGATCTAAACACAAGTCAAACAAGTCTTATCCCTTGTAAAAGGAAGACAGTTAAGCAAGAAGACACTCACAAATAGTCACAAAAAAAATGTGATATGTTACACAAACAAGAGCTTGAAAGTACAGAGTAACAAGCAATTAAATATGCCTGTAGTTGGAAAAGGATCTGTAGATCATTCAGGTTAGGGTCTTCAAGGAGAAGTAGAATAATGCTTCTTAAAGTGTGATGCCAGACCAGCAACAAGAGGACCACATGGGAACTGGTTAGAAAGGCAACTTCAGGGCCCAGATCAACTGAATCAGAAACCTGGAAGGGGGTGTCCAAGAAGCTGTGTCTTAACAAACCCTCTGGGTTATTCTAATGAACACTAACACACCAGACAACCACCAAAACACAAGGACACCAGGCAGATGAAAATCGAGGATGGTAACATTGAAAGCAGGACACGTTTGGGCAACAAGGGAAAATGCTGCATGACAGGGAGTATCACAAGCTTAGAGGTGAGAAACATGGATAAGAATGGTTCAATACCCTGGGGTACCCAGATAGTAAAAGTCTCATGTATCATGTTAAAGAGTTTGAACTTATTAAGGACAGGGGTTAGGGGTATTACAGAAAGCCTAATTTCTTTTTCCTTGAAATTTCTGCACAGAAAGTGGGCAGCACACATACATAATAAAACATGAATGAAAAGGTGCTACTAAAGATGTTTCATCAAAGCATTAACAATGTGTTTAGAAGGGATTCTACTATAATGATTTCCATACACTATTGTCATTCAAAGCAGCTCTGGTCTAGTGGACAAATGCTGGATTTCGAGAGAGGGGGACTAATGGTTCCTGGCTGGGTAGCCTGGGAAGAACAATTTGATTTTACTGAAATTCAGTTTTCTCTCGCAGAAAATGGGCAAAAACATGTTCCAAGAGTTGTGAAAATGAAATGAAAGAAGCATGTCAAAGTCACTGTGAACTTTAAAGCATATATATACCGCAAGATACTCTTGTTAATATAACTTAATTCTTCATTCTTTCTGTGGATTAAATGCAAATAAATATATCAAAGGGGTATTCTAACTACTGGGAAATATACACATCAGAAATAATTTTTGTCCATGCCAAAGAATTTGTTGACTAGGTTAGGCTACAAATCTAAACCCGAAACCTACCAAAAAGAAGGAAGAACTATCCAAGGGTCAGGGACTCAGAGATGAAGAGAAAATCCAGATTTTGCTGCCTCTGGCCCACATTCATGTGTAGATATGATTAAGAACGGACAGTTAATGATAGCACAAGCAGAACTAGGGACAAAATTTGGGACACTGCACTAAAGGTACAAGTATTTGAGTTTTGCACCTGGATAAAAACGAAGATCAGACTAAAGGCTGATCCTAGACACAGATAAGAGAAAGCCTTTCAATTAATTACACTCAGACTCCAGGATTAGAAGAGTTTCCAATTTCAGATGCAAAGGCAGAATTTTACCATCAACAAAGCCAAAGGGGAAATGACATTTGAAAACCAACAGATAGAGTTTTTTGCCTTCTCCCGGCTGAAAGCCAGGTACTCAAGCCAAAAGGACAGGATTCAAAGTCAGTTAAAAGCAGAAGGAGTAATTGCAAACATTCTGCCTCCCGCCAAGTTGTGAGTAATACAAAAACCCCTGACTTCTTTGGGGACCTGGCTTTAGCTGTAAGGTCCTTAGAAAAAAAAATCAATGCAAATAAAAATACAGATACCAGTGCGCAAAACATATCAAAATCTGTCAGGCTCCTTAGTACTAACAGGGGACCTTAATCTCTCATTTCTTCCTTTGTATAAATGCACCTTACTGTTATTTTAGTTGCAGCAGGTCATGATGCCAAATCCAGGCAGTGCCAAAGTATCTGCAGACAAGAATGAAGCTGAGATATGGTTTAAAGAATATTTTGGTTTTATTAACCACATTAACTAAACAAATGTATAAATCCTTCTGGTGTTATATGTAAGTCCTCAGAGATTTTTCTAAACATTTATTTTTTCCTGATTGCAAAGGCTGGATGCTTATAGTTGAAAATTTGGAATGTCCAGAATGTAGTGAAAGAAATAGCAATTATGATTTCACTACTCAATGATAACCTATGCAAATAATTTACTGTATTTTCCCGAAGCCTTTTAACATACATTCATATGGTTTAATTACTTAGCATTATATCATAAGAACTTTTACACATTAAAACAAAAACACTTCAAAGACATAATTATAATGCCTGCATAGAATTTTATCATCTAAGTATTTGGTGATGTAATTTAAACACTTCCCTATTGCTGAACATTTGACTTTCACCATTATTAAGAATATTGCAATTAAATTCTTTGTGCATAAACTGTTGGTTACATACAAAAGGAATTTTTGAAATAGTAGATGCAAATAACAAAAATCCTTAACATTTTGTTGAATACTGCCTTGAAGCTCTTTTTTTCTCTACACATGGGTACAATTACATGAAAATTACATTACCTTTCTTTATCTATATCAGAATCTGTCAGACTATTAAAATTTTAAATATTGTCTGAATTTTCACTTAGGATAATTTTGGCATTTTCCCTTAATATTTTTTGGAAATGTATTTTTGAATGACTGAATGGTACTGCATTTTATAGAATAGCAATGATCTACATAACAATGTTCTTACTATTGGGTAGGTGGATTAGCCAGAACTTGACACCAATTTAAATAATGTTGAAATAAAGTAGTATTCAGGTTTTTAAAAGCATTTAAGATGTGAATAAACATAATCAGTGCTACAAAAAGTATGGAACATTTATCTCTAAAAATGCTGTCCAAAAGTGTTACATATTTCTATAAGTCACATGTTAAATAAACTATTATTTACAGCCCACAGGTCAGCTATTAATATTAGCCTTTAAAAAACATTGGTCATTTTATCACAGAAAATGTTATTTTATTTTACTTCAAAATTTGCTTATGTATAACAATTTTCCATTTGATGAATTATCTACATATATGGCTTTTGTCTTGTTTTCTCTTATGAAATTTATTCTTTTATTATTTATATGAGCATGTTATATGTTAGGTATATTAATCATCTACCACATATGACAGATCATTAATATAACTATTCAATATATGGATGATTTTCTACATATAAAACATTTAGCAAATATATTAATGTTTCGCTTTACATTTTTCTGTTTATTTGAATGCTTTAAAAGATTTCCTTCATTCTACTGCAAGGAGAACACATTTGCTTTCAGATACAGTTTTTTGTGTGTGATGTCTTTTTGTTCCCACTTAACCTTAAAATCTATATGAAATTTATTTTGGTGTATAGTGCAATGAATGGTCTACATTTATTGTTTTTCAAATAGTTATCCAGTTGCTCCAATATCTTTTACTTAATGGTACTTTCCTTCCTATATTATATAATAGCATATAATATAGTCCATTATACTATTATTTATCAAAATAGGTTATATTAAATAATACATTCATTAATATAGTATATTATACATAGACTCTCATACATAGAAGAGTCTCCTTCTGGGCTTTTGATACTCTTAGGGTTTTCTACCCCCATATTCTTTACTCAGCATAAAGCTACTCTAAGTATTATTCTTTAGACTACATTTTGAAAAGTAGCAGTGATAATCCCACACATTATATCTTAACAGAAAATTAGCTATTTTATACATTTATTTCAGATGAATTATATATATTTTTCAAATTCCAAAATGTATTCCATAACCGTAAACTTTTGTAGGAGTTTGGTTGAAATCACATTAGATAAATACATTAGCTTAAAGGAAACTCACATCTTTCATGTGCTTGTGCTTTACAGGGAGATGATGATAAACTGCATCATTTATTATTTTTTAATGTTATCTACATCCACCCTGCTAAAGAGCCAGTGATAAAATGGCCAACATGATATACAGCTAAATAAAAGAACAATAAACAGGGATTATCCAACTCCCAGAGATAAGAGGAAGAACATTTTAAGTTTGTAATGAAAGTGGTAGGGTATTTTAATAATTTTATTGTGTTCTTAATCTCAATGCAATAAGTAATTTTACCGGAGCACTGCCTTGTTTATATATTAAGCACTTATCCTATAAGCTACTCACAAGAATTTCCTATTTTTTTTGTGTGTGTACACAGATACCAATTTATCTGCGGAGACTGTGAAGTTATCCTAAATTGGTAAAAGAGAACTAGATCCCCTTTAATACTATGTTTTTCTAAGAGGTTACTAAAACAGAGACAAAACAAAAACTGAAAGGAAACACAAGACAGATCATTGAGAGTTTTCAGTGACTGGCAGAGTCATTATGTAGATCCTTCTGAAATTGTTATTTCAACTAAGAGCAGCTTGATCAACTGATAAAATCAAGCACTATCAAATTTTTTAATTAAACTTTTCATTAGAGATCAGTGTAAATTCATAGGCAGTTGTAAGAAATAAGACAAATCCCATTTACCCTTTACCCAGTTGCCCCCATGGTAACATCTCACAATATCACATCCAGGATATTGACACTCATAGTCAAGATACAGACAATTCCATAATTACAAGCGTTCCTCGTGTTGCACTTTTATAGGCACAACCACTTTCCTCCCACCTTACTTAACCCCTGGCAACCACTAATCTGTTCTTCATTTAATTTTATTGTTTTAAAGTGGTATAAAAATTAGATCATACATTATGTAATTTTTTGAGATTGGCCTTTCTCACTCAGCATATTTCTCTGGAAATTCATCCAGGCGGTTGCATGTAACTTTCCATGGCATGCCTGTTCTATTTTATTGCTGAATACTATTCTATGGTATGGATGTATCACAATGTGTTTAACCATGCACCCATTAGTGGACACTGGAGATGTTTCCAGTTTGCAGCTATTACAATTAAAGTTGCTGTGAACATTCAACATTAGTGTACAGGTTTCTATGTGAACACAAGTTTTCACTTCTCTAGGATAAAAGCCCAGGAATGCAATTGCTGGGTCATATGGTAGTGCATGTTAAGGTTATTGATGAAATTGAACTCTTTTTTAGAATGGGCTGTACCATTTTACATTCCCACCAGAAATGAAAGAGTAATCTTGTTTCTCCACATCTTCGCCAGCAGTTGGTCTCATCACTCATCTTTTTATTTTAACCACTTTGATAGTTGGATAGTGATACCTCATTGTAGTTTTAATTTGCATTTTCTTAATAGTTAATGACCTCGAACATCTTTTCATGTGCTTTTTCACCAAATGTATAGCTTCTTTGGTGAAATATCTCTTTGTGTCTTTTGTTCATTTTCTAAAATAGATTGTTACTAAATTTTTTTACTGTTGACTTTTGAGTTACTAGTCCTAGATCAAGTATTTGGTTTGTAAATATTTTCTCCCAATCTGTAGCTTGTCTTTCCATCCTTTTAAAGGGTCTTTTGCAGGGCAAAGGTTTTTAATTTTATAAAGTCCAAATTTTCAACATTTCCATTTATAAGTTGTGATCTCAGTGTTAAGTCGATGTATTATTTGGCTCACCTTAGATCTGGAAGATACTCTCCCATTTTTTTCTAAAGGTTTTATAAATACATATTTTATATTTAAGTCTGTGATCCATTTCAGTTGACTTTTGTGTAAGGTGTAAGACTTAGGTGAAGACTCACTTTTCTTGCCATTGGGCGTCCAGCACCATTTGTGGAAAAGACAATTGAATGACTTTTGTACCTCCGTCAAAAATCAGTTGAGCATATTAACATGTGTCTATTTCTGAGTTTCCTATTCAATTCCATTTGACATTAGGTTTGTTTTGTGTCAGAACATTAGGGCACTGTCCTATTATCATCTGGCATTTTCAAGATGCAGATTGAAAACTTGACTATGATTGTCATTCTTATGTTAGAATGTTGGTTTATGTTTTTCTCTTTCAAAATCTTTAGGATCTTAAGTCTTGGTATTCTAAAGTTTCATTAGCATGTGTCTGATGCAGGTATTTTAAAATTCATTGTTCTCAACATTATTTGGGCCCTTTCATTCTGAGGATGTGTCTTTCTTCAACACTAGGAAATGTCATAATTATTTTGTCTCATTTATTGTGTTTTTTCCCTCTGCTTTTAGAATTCCTATTAGACAAACCCTCAGCTTCCAAAACGGATTCTATTTGTCTCTTCCCCTTTTTCACATCTTATACCTTCTTCTTTCTTTTCCTTTTGGAAGATTTCCTTGATTTTTTCCAACAATTTTGTTAATTAAACTTTAAAATTCCATGGATTATTTCTGTTCTTTGATTTCTTCATTTTCCGTATCAGAAAATTATCTTAGAGACTCTAATTCTTCAGTATCTCTGACGATACCAAGGTAGATAGCTTGAAAAGATCTCTTCTCTAAAGCATTTCTATTTTCTCTAGGATAGTGGTTCTCAGCTCGTGCTGGTTTTGTCCTCCAGAGTATGCTGCAGTATCTTTGTCTAGATATTGAGACATTTTCATTCACAGTGGCCAGGAATGGATGTTGCTTGCTTCTGACATCAACTGGATAGAGACCAGGCATGCTACTTAACATACTGCAATGTATAGAACACTTCTCCAGAACAAAAGAGTATCTTGCCCAAAATGCCCAATTCAGAGGTTGCAAAATCCTGTCTCAAGGTTGTTTCCCTTTTTCCTTTCTTTTTTTTTTTTTTAAACTTTATATACATATTAATTATCAGGTTAATTAATATAGGTTGTTGGTATGGATTGATCCACTTTCCTGGCTCACTTCTCCAAGATATGCTTTGCTTTAGCTCTTACATGGAACATGCAAACCAGTAAGTTCCATTCCAACTCTCAGAACTAGGTAGAGGGCTGCACTTGGTCACCAGCCCACACACTTGGAGGCAATGCCCTCCCATGCAGATTGTTGGTTCCCTTTGCAGAGTTCTCCTGCTTTACTTCTGGGGGTAAATGTGCAGTGACATGCAGGGGGTTGGAAAGAACAAACCTGAGTCATTTTCAAACCTGTGGCCAATCACCTCACTTTCTCTTTGCTTTTGACCTCGGCTGCTCTCTGTATCTCCTAACCGGAATGCAGAGCCCAGCTGGGTTCCCTCCTGAAGATTCCTTTAGCTTTAGCAGAGGCCCCTCTTCCTGTTTCTGCTCTATGGAGTTTATGTTCCTCGGTATATTCAGAAAAGGATTCTCTTTTTTCTGTCTTTACTGCCATTTCCATGGGATGTTTGAAGGGAGAGTAGACACATGTTTAGCTCAGTCCACAAACTTGAAGGCTCCTCTCACTCATTTTCAAATTCAGGACGTTTATTTATGAGGTTCTGTCATTAAAAGATACACCTACAAAATAGTCTTAGAAAAGTGTGATCATATATGCAGGAGAATAAAAACTGTAAACAATCCATTTAGAAAGACGTCAAGAAAAAACCCTGGATTTGTAACATTTGGAACATGATGTCACTTTTCTAGGCCTAGACATTATGTTTAAAATGAGTGGATGTTTTAAATCACCTACTGAATCTTTTCAGTTGAGTTTCTATTATTATAAAGTGAAGGTAGATAGTCAGAATAAGACCTTATATTTCAACCATTAAATATTTCTTCAGATCATCTTTTAATGAAGCTCCGTGTGTGACTAGGCTTTCCCTGTGGTACAAAATGGATTAATACACAATGCTTCCCCTGAAAAACCAGTATTTATGAGTCTCCTTTGTGTAAATACAGAGCTTTAGGGTTTTCTAATATGCCTTATTCAAATTTTAATGTTTTTCATCAGAAGGAAGTATGAATATGTTAGTCTAAAACTAACTATCAGCAGAGAGAAAGACATTCTGATAACAGATTTATTAATGGTGGTGTATATGAAATCTGCCATGAAAAGACCCTAGGGCATCTAATAACTTTGAGCCAAATATATCATATTATAGATTATTGTGGCTGATTGTTTTCCTTTTCATTAAAAAAAAAACAGATTTGGGAAGTTTATCTGCTTGCAAGCTGTAAATATTTGAAAGTTAAATGGTCTGTTTTGCTACTTGAGGAGAAAAACTGAAGGAAAAAAATGCACTGATCTATTCAAGAGAAGACAATTCTGAACCCTGGAAGCCTCAAAAAGCCAAGCAGACAGTTATCAGTGTTGTGAAATGCATCACTGCTCTCTCGGAAACATATTGCTGGCTTGACTTTCTTTTCAGTTAAGAAAAGAAAAAAAAATTGAAAATGTTAAACTTCCGCACTGTCCTAAAATTCAGAAAGTAGAGGTTTAACACAGCATATTCTCTTTTCTTTTGCTAAACTGCAACACCCTTCTGTATTGATATAGGGTGAAATTCACTACAAATATCATCCAGTAGTTTGGGGTATTGTCAACATACTTAATTTACACCTTCTAGAACAGTATCTGAAAGCTACTTCAGTGTGAGTCCTAAAATAAAAGGATTATCAAGTTATAATGCTGCTGAGGTCAAAAACCTATCTTCTTTTTATACATAGACACATACACATATAATAAACACATGTATAATATATTGATATGTAATATATCAACACATGTGTAATATTAATATGTAAGATATCAACACATGTATAATATATAAATATTGATATGTAATATATCAATTATATATTGGGTTTATATATTGGGTTTATATATTGATATATAATATATGAATATTTATATATGTAATATATGTTTTCATTATTTTTCAATAAACACAATTTTATTAAAACAATTTTATTACCTACTTGAAAAACATATTCTAACTTTTAACAACTCTTTCAGTGCTTACTTCCTTTATCTAATCTAAATTCTGCACATTGTAATTTAAAGCTATTTCTATCCCCAGTCGAGTTGTAGAATAGCTGGTCAACATCCTCCCTGCAACAATTTCTCATATATTTGACTCTTATTGTTAAAGACCCTTAGCCATCTTTCCTCAGGTAAAATGACCCTATAGACCTAACTTCTCATAAATCATATTTTCTAAGACGTGAATCATTTTGAAGGTCCAGCTTAGGACTGCTCCCAGTTCTGAGTATCCCTCTCTGTTTCCCCCTAAAACCTTTATCTCCTACTTACTAGCACCTATGAGAGTGATCTTCTCTATATGTGTAGTTACAGGGCAAGTTAGGAACTAGAGTAACTTTAATTTAAGAGTTCAGTAATTTCCACTCTAAGAATATCCACACCACCCCTAAATCTATGTCAGAGAGTTGAGAAATAAAGCTCAGATAATAATAACTGAAAATTAAAATTTTACTGATGTATTACACAGGACTTCCTTTTCTTTCTCTTTCTTTCTTTTAGCAATAGCTAGCATTTATTGAGTGCCTGAAAGCTTTTAAAATACTGTACTCTAATTCTGCCTTTTCTCTTATGTATGCTTGTCATTACTAATCTTATCCCACAAATCGTTGGTCTCTATCACGGGAAAACCATCTGCTATCTCATTCATCTGCATGCTGATTTTCAGCCTTTTCTGTAACAGGAAACAGGACAAAACTAACAAGCAGGGGTCCCAGTACTATATGGAAAATACCAAAGAAATCTGTTCACCGATTAAGTTTTATTTTCTTTCCTAAGCTGATCTAAACCAAAGAAAACCTATGGTAAGTCTCCTGAGTAACTACCGCGATAGCAAGAAGAGGAACCCAATGTGTAGAAAGCCATCAGAGAGAATGTGAAGCCAAGAGGAGGGTTTGTAATTCACTAGACCCAGATAATACGTTCATGATGGAAAGAAAATCAACTGCAGCCTGAATTTACTGTTAACAGTCCTCTTCCAGATAGGAATCCTCAAAAGCTTAGTGACAGGTTTCTCACTGTGTTGCTTCTCCAAGATTTAGAGAAGCTTAGTAGCTTCCAAAGCATGCATGGGCTAGAGCATACATTCAAATCATTGATGATGCCTATTAGTTAACTACCATATTCGAATCATGTTGCTCCCCCTCCGAACACATATGAGGCTTCCTTTAAAAATTACTTCAGAGCCAGCTGCAGAATACACACAACAGACACATTAAAAAGATATTAATTTATTTATAACTGGAGCTGATTGTACTATTCATTTTAGCAAACTTGATTGCCTACCCTTGTCATTAAAAATAGTTCCAAATTATTTTTACTGTTTTCTAGGAATCACACATGCTCTTCTTTATACTGTTTTCTTAGTTTTCTTATTTTTCTCAAAAATTGAACATGAATTTATTTTGTAATCACACAAAAACTTAACCATGGTGTATATATTAAAAAGTAACTGTGTGAAATTTGCAAAACAACAAATGTAGAAAGAAATTCACTAAAACATTAACATCGATCATCTCTGGATGAATGATTATTTGCTTCCTTCTACATTTCTACATTTTCTATATTGTTAATAGCGAGGTTATAGTTATTCTACCAGAAGACAAAGCCTTAAAACATTCTTCCATGCTCTTATTGTTGGTAGCCAGCAAGCAATGTTGTGTTAATGTTAACACCACTGTTCAATTAACTCTGGACATGGAAAACTGACAAATAGAAGGGATTAATTTTTAATATGCTACCTTACTAAGGAAAATAATTTAATATTGTGCCCTCCTCACTAATTCTTACTCATATCCTGAGCAAAAATCATATTTACTAATGTAAACAAATACATATGTTTCTTGTTTCCAATAACCAGTCAAAATTCTCAGTATATGTATACACCTCTATTGGTTTATGCTCTGTCTCCATCTCAACCAGATTACCTGGCAGTGTGACTTTCTCCATAATATTAATAACCCTATTTTAAGATCCCAGAAATTCAGGACCATGTAGTAATACAGTGGTAGACTGAAAACAGGCTTCCTATATGTATTCCTTCTAATACATTTTAGCAGCAAAACACAGCTGCATAAGAAAGATTCTTTTCATTTTTCCCAGGATTTAGCAAAAAATCAGGACATACTAACTGTACTAGGCTTATCTGCTGAACAGCATGACTATGGATGTTATGGAGAAAACTGTCGCCTGCTTCTGCTTGGCACCTCTGTGCTTACCAATATATGTGATGAGAGTGCCACTGCAGAAAGCAGAAGCTATGGGTATCATCTTCTCTCATAATGAATTGTGGACATTTTGTTTGGATAGGGAAATAATCCTTGGCAGGAATTTATGAGTCAACTCTTTATAATACAAACAATCCCAATAGAACTTGAAATTTGGAAGTGGGCATTTGTTTTTTCTTTCAACGGTGGTTCTAAAGGTTTTCCATACAGTGACTTCTTCTGTATCTAAATGTATTTTATAAACAGCCTGACTGCATCTCCTTACACTTCAGATTTTTTTTCTGCTTTCATGTCCTCCAGTAACTATTCATTTACTGTGCTGTTATTTCCACAACCAATCCTTCTGATACATCCAAAAAATAGTTTGAAAGTCAATTATCTTAAAATTATTTGCTTAAATGTGTAATTTTATAGCATGAGAGATCCATTTCTGATTTGATAATTGCTTAGATCTTATCGAAATCATACTGTGCTTCATGAGTCTGCATCTATTGGTAGCATTAAATTCAGTGGTTGACAACACATTCTAAAAAGAAACACTATTTCTTCTTATTTGTTGCTTATTTACTTGAGACTGGATCATGGAAAAACTCCATACCCACCAAGCATTGGCTTATAAAATTGATAAACTGATGTGCATTTTGACAAAGCCATAGTGTTACTCTAAAATCACTCCATAAAAGCCTTTTTTCTCCTTTATACAGTATTTCCTTTCTTTTAGCAATTCTTGCTATACCTTCAGTTCTAATTCCTACTTTTGGTTCTCTTCAGTGGCCTCATTAACTTTTCTAGTACAATGTAAAAAAAAAAAAATGTCAAATGGGTTGCTCTAAATGCACACAATACAGGATAAATGTAATGTTTGAACCATACATTCCATAAGAAATTACAATGATTTAACTGTTATGCTATAAACTGGGAAATTATCTAATATATATGTGGCTACCTCCCTGCTGTGTGTTTCAGATCAGCCTAGCGTTGTGGGCTTCATATTTTTACATAAATTTAACTGATAAAATTCTGTTCTTCAGGACAGAAAGTGAAGGCAAAAAGAAGGGAGTGGTCACATTAACTTGGAGGTGGGAGAAAAGGCAGTTCTACCAAGGTTTCTTACAGAAATTGATGCTTGAGTTGAATCTTGAAATAGGAGGAGCCATTACTCTGAGATCAGGCTGCATGGCCAGTTGGCCCCTCTGAGGCCTGCTTTGGTGATCAGAGATCAAAAATGGTTATTGACTCTTTGACTAGAACACTGCAAGAGCTAGAACTACCACCTTGATTCCTAAGGAGGCCCTTCAGTATTTCTTTGAGTTGCAGTTTTCATTATGTATTACTCTCTCCAGGGCCCACAGTTGTTCAAAATCCTGAAGCTTATTTTACATGAGGCCTCAAAATAAATAATTTCTAGTGCCAAATAGGATTCCCTTGAAATCTGCAGCAAAGCATTCCTAATATTTCCCAGAAACAAAAACCAAGATAACACGTCGTTACTTTTTGAATGTAAAAATTCATTGGCGGCACCAAGAGGAAAGGAATAGGAGCCTGTTCATTTTCAGGATCTAAATAGTAATAATCAAAACATTTACTGATCAACTGTTACATGCAGAAACAGAGTCTCACTCTCCAGAGGAAATAAGCTAATGAGGAATACAAGCATACAGGCAAATTAAATATGCCTGTGGGAGAATATTCTAAGTGCCAACCAAAGATGCTAAGACGTTACAGAATCACAAGAATTCTACTAAGAGACCATCCAGTCAAAACTAAATTTTAAAGCATTTAAATAAGGAAAAACAGTCTATCTCTGCGGTGGCTGGAATTCTTTTACATCATAGAATTTAGGTCAGAGGAAAATGGGAATTTCAAAACAACAGAGATCTTAAGTAGTAACTATCTTTAATGCCCTCCATCCAACTGAACAGCAGGATCTAAGAATATTTCATTTCAGATTAACCCACCTCCCTTACTACTTGCTGAAAAACAAAAGTGTAAGTTATGGTGTAAGTTCAAAATAAATAAAATTACTTGATTGGGCTACTCTGCTTCTTCTTCAAATAAAAGGAAGACTTTTGAAACAACTCAGCTTCTCCAAAAGAAATGTATTGTCTGGATTTGTCACACATGACACATCTTACTGATAACTATTTTTCAAGTATAGGCATACCTTAGAGATATTACAAGTTCAGTTCTAGTGAACTGAATAATAAAGTGAACATGATAATAAAGCAAGTCACCTGAATTTTTTGGTGTCCCAGTACATATAAAAATTATACTCTACTGCAGTCTATTAAGTGTGCAATAACATATCTGAAAAAGGTACATACCTTAATTTGTAAATACTTTATTGCTAAAAATGCTAATGATCATCTGAATCTTCAGCAAGTCATAATCATTTTGCTGGTAGGGGGTCTTCCCTTGATGTTAATGGCTGCTGACTGCTCAGCATGTTGGTTACTGAAGCCTGAGGTGGCTGTGCTCATTGTTTTTTTAAAGACAACAATGAAATTTGCTGCTTTAACTCTTCCTTTTATAAAAGATTTCTCTGTGGCGTATAATGCTGTTTGATAGCATGATGCCCACAATAAAACTACTTGAGAAATTGGAGGCAAACCTTTGAAACCCTGTTACTGCTTTATCTAGCCAGTTTATGTAATATTCTAAATCCTTTGTTGTCATTTACATAATGTTCACAGGATCTTCATCAGGAGCAGATTCCATCTCAAGAAAACTTCTTTTGCTCATCTACAAGAAACGATGCCTCAATCATTCACGTTTTAGCACGAGATTGCATCAATTCAGTCACATTCTCAGGCATCACATCTAATTCTAATTCTCTTGCTATTTCCATCACACCTGCAAATGCTTTCTCCACTGAAGTCTTGAACTCTTCAGAGTCATCTGTGAGGACTGGAATCAACTTCTTCAAAACTCCTGTAAATGTTAATATTTTGACCTCCTTTCTTGAATCATGAGTGTTCTTAATGACATCTACGATGATGAATCCTCTCCAGAAGCTTTTCGATGAATTTTGTCCACATCCACCAGATGAATCACTATCTATGGCAGCTATCACCTTACAAAATGTATTTCTTCAAAAATAAGACTTAGAAGTTGAAATTGTTCCTTGGTCCATGGGCTACAGAATGGATGTTGTGTTAGTAGGCATGAAAACAACGTTCACCTCCTTGTACATCTCCATCAGAGCTCTTGAGTGACCAGGTGTATTGTCAATGAGCAGTAATATTTTAATAAAGTAAATTAAAAAGAGTATTTTTTTTTTCTGAGCAGTAGGTCTCAACAGTGGGCTTAAAATATTCAGTAAATCATGCTATAAACAGATGTGCTGGCATCCAGGCTTAGTTGTTCTATTGATAAAGTGCAGGCAGAATAGATTTAATACAATTCATAAGGGCCCTAAGAGTTTCAGAATGGTAAATGAGCATTGGCTTTGACTTAAGGTCATCGGCTGCATTAGCTCCTAACAAGACAGTTAGCCTGTCCTTTGAAGCCAGTCATTTCCTCCTTCTCTCCAGCTATGAATATCCTAGATGGCATCTTCTTCCAAAAGAAAGCCCTTTTGTGTACACTGGAAATCTCTTGTTTAGTGTAGCCACCTTCATCAATAATCTTAGCTAGAACTTCTGGATAACTTGCTGCAGTTTCTACATCAGTATTGGCTGCACCACCTTGCACTTTTATATTATGAAGATGGCTTCTTTCCTTAAACCTCATGAACCAACCTCTTCTAGGTTCCAACTTTTCTTCTGCAGCTTCGTCACCTCTCATCTTTCATAGAATTGAAGAGACTTAGCTTTGGCTTAAGAGAATGTTGTGGCTGATCTCCTATCCAGACCACTAAAACTTTCTCCATATCAGCAATTAGATTGTCACACTATCTTATCATCTGTGTATTCATTAAAGTAGTTCTTCTAGTTTTCTTCGAGGACTTTTCCTTTGCATTCACAACTTGGCTAACTGGAACAAGAGGCCAAGCTATTGGCCTATCTCAGCTTTTGATATGCCTTCTTTATTAAGCTTAATCCTTTCTAGATTTTGGTTTAAAGTGAGAGATGTGTGACTCTTCCTTACACTTGAACACTTACAAGCCATTATAGGGTTGTGAATTTGCCTAACCTCAGTATTATTTTGTCTCAAGGAATAGGAAGGCCTAAGGAGAGGGAGAGTGATTGGGGAACAGCTGGTTGGTGTAGCAACTGTTACACACAACATTTATTGACTAAGTTTGCAACCTACATGGGCATGGTTTGTTGTGCTCCTAAACAATTACAATATTAACATCAAAGACCACAGATCACTATAACAGATTAATAATAACTTTCAAAATATTTCAAAATTACCAAAATGTGACACAAAGTAAGCACATTCTGTTGGAACAATGGCACAGTAGACTTGTCATAGGGTTGTCAAAAATCTTCAATTTGTAAAAAACACAGTATCTGCAAAGCATGATAATGCAATGTGCAATAAAACCACATATGTCTGTACTCAGAGCCTGGAACAGAAACTTAAAAATGTTGAATAAATGAATGAATGAATGTTAAATAAAAGAATAATTTTCTAAGTTGATACAAAGTTGTGGGACTCTATTTCCAATACTCTATCCCTTCTATCAACTAAATTTTGTGACTCGATACACTAGATTAATCCAAGATAGACAAATGCATGTACTCCAGTCCCTTGATTTCTATCTATATTCATACATTTTCAAAGACAATATTATTTATGCTGTCAAACGCAAACACTCCTTTAAACCATTCGAATATTTTGTATAACTGAGTAATCAGGCCATGCTACCCATAGCAAAATAATGAAAAGGAAATGCTGAGAATAATTGTAAGATCTAATATTTAAAAAAGAACTAAAGAGACCTTGTTCCAGGTGATTATTTAAATATTTGTTATATATGACTTTTGCCTAACTTTTTGGAGGACATTAAACATCAAAGTCTTCATACGTAATTTGTAATAGTCTGTTTTACTGACGGGTCAGACAAGGAGGGGGATTTAACATTGAGAACACCTATGCACTGGGTGCTTAATATATAGGATCTCACAAACTCTTCATGGAAAATCTTGTGCGATAGCTACTATTAGACCCATTTCTTCACCTGAAGAAATAAACAATCAGAGAGTAGCTTTTGTAAGCTAAAATCACACAGCTGGTAAGCGGAAATATAATGTTAATCCATGGCTGTATGTTTCCAAAACCCATGTTTGTCTACATTAACTACTCTACCCTTCTTACAAGAAGGCCCCCAAAAGCTAAAATGGTGGTCGGCACTCACTGTAAGCTTCATAAAAGCACAGTCTCTGCCCCATCCCTATAAAACAATGACTAGAACATATCAGATTTTCAATACACATTTGTGTCATGAATACATTTGACTCTTAAAATGCTCTCAGTAATGGGATTGCTGGGTCAAATGGTAGTCTGCTTTTAGCCCTTTGAGGAATCACCATACTGCTTCCCACAATGGTTGAAATAATTTACACTCCAATCAATAGTGTATAAGGGTTCCCTTTTCTCTGCAACCTCACCAGCAAAGATACATACATGCCAATGTTCATTGCAGCATTGTTCACAATAGCAAAGATATGGAAATCAACCTAAATGCCCATCAATGATGGACTGGACAAAGAACATGTGACACATATACACCATGGAATAATATGCAGCCATAAAAAAAGAACACAATCATATCTTTTGTGGAATATGGATGGAGCTGGAGGCCATCTTCCTTAGCAAACTAATGCAGAAACAGAAAACCAAATACTGCTTGTTCTTACTTATAAGAGGGAGGTAAATGATAAGAACTTACAAACACAAAGAAGAAAACAATAGACACTCAGGTCTACTTGAGGGTGGAGGGTAGGAGGAGGAAAGAGGAGCAGAAAAGATAACTACCCAGTACTGAGCTTAATACTTCAAAGATGTAATAATATGTACAACGAACCCCCGTGACATGTGTTTATCTATATAACAAACCTTCACATGACCCACAAAAATAAAAATTTTTAAAAAAAGGAATTATAAAAATGCTGTCTACCTCTTCCAGATCTGAACCTGGATCAAAGTTTGATGGGCCTGAGAACTAGCTGGGTCACCTGGATGGAAAGATCCTGAGTGGCAGAAAATGTGGATAACCCATCCCTGCATCACTGGACTCCAATGCTATAGAAATGCCTGTCAGATAAATGCACGTCAAATTAGTAAGGACTTTGTAGTCTTACAAGACTTAGATTACATTCTAGTAATCTAGTTTTCGCTTTTCTCTGAGTACAATTGACTTCACATTAACGGGTAAAGTTATCTTTCATTAGAATAAAGACTACAGAACACTCTAGTTATCTTCTGATCCCAATAACTCATCCCCTCCACCCAACACTCCGATATGAAGTTGGCTGTGTTGAACAGAATCCACAATGCTCCTCAATTATCCTTGCAGGTGAGTGGTCATCCCTTGTGTAATCTCTGTCCCTTGAGTACATATGGAATCTACACCTTACTTTTCACCAATGGAATACAGCAAAGATAATGGGATGTCACTTTCATGATGACATTACATAAGATTATACATTCTGTCTTGATTACAGACTTTCTCCCTTTGTGGCTTCAATGAAGCAAGTTTGAAGAGAGCTGCACAGTAAGGAAGTAAAGGAAGCCTTTATCCAACAGACAGCAACAAGTTGAGCTCTGTATTCCAACAGGCCTCAAAGACCTCAATTTCTACATGAACCACATGATGCATGAAATAGATCCTTTCCCAGCCAAGCTTAGAAATTAGATTGCAACTCTGGCCACCATCTTCATTGTAGCCTTGCAGATTTCGCAGCTAAACCATATTCAGACTCCTGAACCACGGAAACTCTAAGATGATAAATGTGTGCCACTCAGTTTGTGGCGATACTACTATATGATAATCGATAAATAATATATTGCCCCATAATTCTACTTGTACTAGAAGATGTGGCGAATTTCCCTGAGTATACTACTTTTTTATTTCAGGACTTTTTGGCCCTATCAAACACAACCCCTGATTGCACTCGTACATAATTTAATGCCTCTTTCATTATCATAGACGTAATAGGTTATATCATCTATAATTTGAAATGTATAGATAATATAACCTACCTATATACAAAATTTAAAAATCAATATAATGTCCCAAGTATAACATAAAAAAGATATAAGGGTATTAATTCAAAATAAAATTATAATAATTTCCATATATAGCAATAGAAAAAAAACTATATTTGAAAACATAGCAAAGTCCTGGGTGCCTGTACCCATAATAAGAATCATGGGAATTCAATAACTACAGCTTGCATGCAGACTGACGGTCTGTACTTTATTTCTATCTTAAATACCACACACACTATTGCCTTTAGATAGGTCATTTTCTGAAATATTGAGCATCTCTTGGAAAAGTTCTGAACAAAATAAAGTTAACTATTGTCAATTTATACAAGTTGTTTTCTGGGAAAACTTTGAGCATATTAAAATAGCAGAAACAGTACTCTGTGCTTTTAAGTAAAATAAAGTCTAGGCTCAGATGAATATAAACAGTTTCCAACCTACATCAAAATCCAGTGGGTCATTCAAATATTTTAGGAGAAGCAGGAGGATTCCTTTTGAGAAAGACTGTCCCATGCATCACAGGGCACCCAGCATCCTTGCCTTTTACCAGTCGTTCAGATGATAAAATAAAATCCTGATACATGTACAAAACTCCTAGGATGGAACACTGCCCCTGTTAAGAACCACTGCTCTAATTGGAATTATGCTCCTGATCAAAGATTTGTTATTAGATGTATGACCAAACATATGTCACAAAATAAGCCACAAGTATATGCCTCTAGAGTACTTTATAGTAGAAAGATTTTGTTACAAGCTCAATATAGTGGGCATTAAAATATACATGTATATACTTTTATGATGTTATATATATTATCTATTTCATATATTATATATATATATATATACACACACACACATACACACACATGGAGGGGGAGAGAGAGAGAGACAAAGAGAGAGAGAGAGATAACCAAAAGAATAGAATATATACAGAACATAAAAACAAACACATTTCAAATAAGCTGCTGAAGTGCATGGTTCTTAAGGTGCTCTCCACCCCTGAGATGTTTGATTATAGACCAGCTCATAAATATGCCATGAAAACAACTTGCTTGTTATAATACTAAATAATTAACCAATAAAAATGTTGCTGGTATGTTTGGAGTCTGAAGTGGCTTTCTAAAAAAAATTAATTTGCTTATATGTATTACAAGGCCATCAACTTTGAAATGATTCTTTCTTATTCCAAAATAAATATTATTCTATCAAACAGGTAATTAAAAATAGTGGTGCGCTTTTTAAAGCTACACTGGAATTTGGTATTCTTTTCGCAGTTATTCTCAGATCTAAAGATTTCTTTGATTTGGATGTGTCTCTTGAATGGTAATCAGCTTTTCTTTCCTTTGCTCTTGCCAGTCCCCAACCCATTAAAACAGGGTAAATATGTAAAAAAAAAAAAAAAAAAAAAAAAAAAAAAAAAAAAAAAAGAAGTGTAAAATGAGTCATCTCAGCCTGTGCTTAAGAAAGTGTGCACACATTTTGACTAGAGATGGCAGTGGAGTTTGACTTTATTTATGTATACATACATTTTGTAATCAAGTGTCAGAACTCCTTTGTGTTCAACCTCTGGCTGGTTCTACAAGAATCATTTAGCATCATCATTGTGGTGCCCCTCTTTAAGAGAGTGAGAGAATGCAGAGAGAAGTGAATTATATGGGAAGATAATATCAAATGCAAAACATTTATTTTTATCATTAATTCAGCCTCCCAAGCAATATTTATAAAGAAAAAATTTCTACTTCTTGAATATTTTTAAAATTTTTTCAGCCCCATTGGCCTGGTATGTATCCACTCCGTAACTAATAGAGTTACAACTATCATTTATTTACTCTTTCATTCACCCATTTATTCACTCTCTCAACCAGCAAACTTTTTATTCACTATTACAAGTAAAATATTGAATATTTTAAATGTGATAATCAAAGAGGCTCAAGCACATATAAATATTAAATCAGAATGGTTTGCTTGCCACTCAAATGAATAGAAATCTTTGAAACACTTTCCAACCTCAAACAGAAATTGATGACCGCCTTTAATGCTCGCAATAACCAGTTAGGTAATTGTTATTACTGCCTCCATATTTTCAAATGGGGAAACTGAAGCTTCCCAATTCTGGGTAACCCTAACAAGCTTAGACAGCTGGTCAGTGATCTTAAGTCATATCATAACCCAGGCTCATTTTACTACAAATTCGCCCTCAAGCAATAGGTCGAGATTGTTGAGAAATCTTCCAATCGGTCATATAAACTAACTGACTTTTAATTGGTCTTAGCTCTGGATGCTTCTGCGATCAATTCATTTCTTCCCAAGTTTTGTTTTGGTTGGCTTTTTTTTTTTTTTTAGGACAGAGTGATCTAATGCCTATTTCTACCTCCTGCAGATCTGAATCTGCCCCCAGCTATCATAAGTAGGAGACAAATTCCCAGAACACAAACCTAGGTGTCCCTCAATAGCAGCCATCTGCTTCTCCTGGAAACACAGCAACTTTTTTCTGAAAATGTGTTATTGAGAAATACTTTCTTATCTCTAATTCCTCATGGGAATTTCCTTGTAGGGACATGAGTTACTTGCCTTCAGATGAAAACCTAAAGAAGAAAAAACAGAAAGAAAGCGAGGCCAAGAATCATCCTCCAAAAGTCTGAGGAACATCCAGGACATCTCACACAATCACAATCCAGAAATTAGTTTCTACCAACCTGTGCTCCTTGTCTGAAACTCCTCCTGTAGGTGCCTTTAAACTGGCCACATAATCACAGAGGACACAGGAAGAAAAGAGAACCCACCGAAGGCATCGCCCGCCACCTTGCTGCATGGTCTCTGTGCTGAGGCAGACCTGTTTTTTGCCATGTTTAGGCCTCAATTATTAATCAGGAAGAGTTTTCTCCGCTCCTAAGCTCAAAAGTACAAGTTGACAGTCTGGATCCTACAGTGCTGCTCATGGTCTAAAGGAAATTCATTATAATGTGGCCTTTCTTTATAGAAGAAGACATATTCCTTCTTAATTGTTGCCTCTCAAGCCAGACTCTCTCCCCAGTCTGGAGAAAGACGATATTTCTCCTAAGAAAACAATGTTAATGAACTCAATTCTGAGAATACAGTTGCCTGGGCTGAGGCAAAGAGACTTAAAGCATGCCTTGGGCCCCAGTTTTGCTTTTATAAATTCCTTCACTGAAGGAATGGTGGAGAATGCATAAAGGGATGCCCTAAAAGCAGTATTCCCAGAGGCAGGAGTTCTCCCTCTGCACTAGGCTCTCCAGAAATTAGTGGAAAGACAGCTTCCTCAAGGGCATCACTTAGTTGGCCACTCTCTTCGTTTTCCTGGAAAAGGGTGCTGGCAACTACGGAAATGACAACTAGAACTCTGGGATAACCTTGTCATTTTTATGCATTTGATTCTTGGTTAGTATTTGCTTGACACTGATCTAGAAGGGCAGTTATGATTTTAAAGAAAGAGAGAAAGCATAAGAAGCTCTGTGTCTCAGAATGACATCTGATTCATTACAAAAGATTTCCCTGTTTATTCCCCAGTGAGTCACATGTGTGCAGAAATGAAGGAGACACTTTAAAAGACATGGAGATAGAAGGATAGTTACCAGAGGCTGGGAAGGATAGTGGGAGGGTTGGGGTGGAAGGAGGTGGGGATGATCAATGGGTACAAAAAAAAAGCTAGAAAGAACAAATAAGACCTAGTATTTGATAACACAACAGGGTGACTATAGTCAATAATAATTTAACTGTATTTTTTAAAAACTGAAAATGTATAATTGAATTGTTTGTAATACAAAGCATAAATGTTTGAAGAGATAGAGACCTCATTTTCCATGATGTGATTATAAAGCATTGCATGCCTGCATCAACACATCTCATGCACCCTGTAAATATTAGGTTGATGCAAAAGTAATTGTGGTTTTTGCCTATATACACCTACTATGTACTCAAAACGATTAAAAATAAATTAAAAGACATTTCTGCTATAATACACCATGCCTCAAATCTTCTTATTTTTCAGAAGTCCAGACATGCAGATAAAACTTTAGTTCATCCATTACTTTAAATTTTAAAAACAGCATTAACATGAAGGAACATGCCAACTGACTATTAAGTCTCTTATTTATGACATGCCTTTGTTAAGCAAATATCACGCCAGTCAATTCACTAACATGACCCCACTGACCTCACTGACCCCAAGGAAAGACCTGTTCGCCTGAATTTGTAGACATGCAAAACATCATGGGAAATCTTGTGTTTCTTTCATAAAATGAAAATTCTGCCCCAAACGCAGGCATGATTCAATTACACAAATGACCAGCCAAGGTCCCTTTCAGCTTTCTGATGCAATGAAAATAGCCTTGCATATTTATCGAAGATGCCAATAGAAAATCACATTTTCATTGATGGATCAAGGAGCACAGGGACAAGCAAAATGAAAAAGTAAAAAGCTGTAACTTAACAAGAGAGCAAGATTTTTACTTAAAAAATATAATTTAAAAATGGAAATAACCATTTTAACATAGCAGACTGTGCTATTGTTTCAAACGTCAGTAATATTCTGCCACTTTGGGAATGTTTTAAAACACACAAATTCGTCTGCACACTAGTTTTCTGATCAACAGCTTCACAAATGTAATACTGTGATATTTCCTTGCTTTGCTGCCAAGTGGTGACAGTCATGTCTGAGTACCTGCTAGTCTTTTATAGGCATTCAGACCCATTTCACAGAAGAAATGCCAGCATTCTTGTTCTTCTCAGCTTCTCTTCCTATGAAAATTCAAGACCATGCCCCTCCTTGTTTTTTGTTGTTTGTTTGTTTGTTTGTTTGTTTTTGCAGATGGATTCTCACTCTGTCACCCAGGCTGGAGTGCAGTGGTCTGATCTCAGCTCACTGCAATCTCCACCTCCTGGGTTTAAGCTATTCTCCTGCCTCAGTCTCACAAGTAGCTGGGATTATAGGCACGTGCCACCACGCCCGGCTAATTTTTGTATTTTCAGTAGAGACAGGGTTTCACCACGTTGGTCGGGCTGGTCTCAAACTCCTGACCTCGTGATCCACCCACCTTGGCCTCCCAAAGTGCTACGATTACAGGCATGAGCTATCATGCCCGGCCCCTCCTTATTTTTAGTACTGATTTTATTGCTCTACCAGTGAAACACAAAATTTTAAACCCCATCTCCATCTCTATTCTACAAGACTATCTCCTACATCTGATTCTACTCTTGCAACTCCCAAAACTTATTTCCTGTCTCTAATCTAAATATTTACCGTGTATAATTGAGGTGAGCTACAGCTGTACCCTTTGCTAGGCCTTAGAATTAATAAGAAGTATGTGAAACCTGAGGTTTCTGCTTCTGAAAAGTTTTTTAAATTAAATTATATACTATTACTTGATTGGCCCAAGAAATCCAAAATTATGCATAAGATTTTATATGAAACCAAATATGTCTGAATCCGAGAATAGGAAAGGGAGAGAATTCAAAGACCTAGTTTTGATTTACAGAATGATGAATGGCCATGATTAAATACTTGGATGTATTTGAAAATGCACAACCAATGAGAAGTGTTAACTATGCTTTATTATTTGTCATCCAAAGTTTATATAGCACTGTTTTCAAAATGTTTTCAATGGATGAGCTATAATTATGATGAACACTGTATTCCTGTTTCCATGTTTTACTCCTACGTTATCCCAGAAGACTGAATAAATTGAGCTTACCCACTACGACTTTTCCACAACCATCATCATCATCTCTCTCTCTTACTGGTTGTACATAAAATATGGTTTATGAAGGAAGCACTCATGGCTTTCTATATGTCTGTTTCTCCCCAAAAGGAAGAAAAAATAACTCATTTTTTTGGTATTCCATAGTAACTCTTTCTCTGGGCAATGTTGAAAACTAACAGATGCCACCCGGAAAATGAAAAACTTTTATTTATTCTGGACCTAGTCTTGAAACAAGGCTGCTGTGAGGAAGTAATTGTCAGACTTCCATAGGCTGCTAAGTATATTGAATGTTTCTGATGTAGTTGGAACAAGAAAGAAGGAATTTCAGTACTGAGGCCAATAAAATAAAATGGTAAAAGGATAAAAGTGGAAGGGCTGTCAGGGAAAGAGTCCTCCCTTAAAGAGGGAAAATGCGTAATACACCTTGTGAACTAATTTCCCATTAATTTAGTTCATGGTGATAGACAACAACAGACATATAATTTAAAAGTTCATTGGCCATCCCCATGGCATCCAAGAATTTATTGAAGAGTGAGTGTTCAGAGCTACTGAGTGAGCAATTACAATGTTAGATGTTAGATGTTGTGCCACATGCATACAGGCCTTTAAGATGCTTCAATCAAAGTCAAGGGAGACCAAGGGCATCTATCAAGGCATCCTAATGGCCTTTATGGTCACTGATTATCAAGAGGCAATACTAACCTAGGTAACGCTTCATAAAACAGGATCAAAGTAAAAAAAATAAAAGCCACATTATCCTTTTGAATTCACATTTCTCTCCCTCTTTGAAAGACTTTGTCAAAGTTGTCACGGTAAAAGCAATCAATTTTTTATAAAGAAAAAATATTAATCACTGTGTGTCCTGGGCCAACAGGAATATGTGGTAAACCAATTTCAACTTTTTAGGTATTTTTTAAAGGAGGAATTAGATATGCATGGAAAAAGAACAAGTTATTAAGGTTAAGAAACGTTTTGGGGTTTTGATGGGTTTTGTGGAGTTTGCTTGCTTGCAGTTTTTTGGTTTTGTTTTTAAAATAAGAACCAGAGTTGTTTAGTGAAAGTCCCAGGATTTGAAAAACTGATGCTGATGGCCTATGGGCAGACTTTGGACACCCTGCTTACCCACATGGTGGAGTGACCCTCTCAGGTAGTAAGAACCCCTGAAATTAGAGAACACTGAGAAAAGTTTAATGCAATATAAATGGCCCCCCTTGCATGGAGCTATTAAGTGGGAAAGCTAGACTATGGGAGGGCACTGGATGTTGTGAGATTCTTCTTGAGGGTCTCTTACGACAATGCAACAAGCAAGCAACAGAGCTGGGGTTGGGTCCAAGCCCTTTTTCATCTACCATGCCACAGAACGTCTGGCTTTCTTGACAAAAGGACATTGAGGACGGGCGCAGTGGCTCACACCTGTAATCCCAGCACTTTGGGAGGCCAAGGCAGGTGGATCACGTGGTCAGGAGATCAAGACCATCCTGACCAACACGGTGAAACCCTGTCTCTACTAAAAATACAAAAATTGGCTGGGCATGGTGGCATGTGCCTGTAATCCCAGGTACTCGAGAGGCTGAGGCAGGAGAATCACTTGAATCCAGGAGGTACAAGTTGCAGGGAGCCTGGCGACAGAGCCAGACTCCGTCTCCAAAGAAAAAAAAAAAAAAAAGGAAAATGAAAGTGTGGATCTGAGAACACAAGGAAAAAGACAGAAAAATCTTGAGCTACTAACACACACTCCTTTCTTGAGTATCTCTCAAACCATCATCTTATCACAGAAAACTGATGAGTTTAATTTTGAAACCCTGCTAGTTTCTGCAGTAAGTAGTCTTTTGCACATGAGGTGCATTCAAAATTCTTAGTAAAAGAATGCCTAACAACCTACAACAAGGTTTTTCAACAAACAGCCACTAACTTAAAAAAAACAAAAACAAAACAAAACAAAAAAAACCCTCTCAAGTTTTACTTTCAAGTGACTCTGAGAAATGCCCTTTAGGAAATGAAGTAAAAGAAAAGCAACAGTTTGGCCAAAACTGTATGATTGATTTTATTATGTGTTTACTTTTTAATAAATTCCTTCCTTCATAATTAAAATTCTCTAATCCAAAAATATTAATAAAATGGTGAAAATCTGAAAAACAGCTGGAATTCTTCCACTCATTTCACAAAATGAGGTTTTCATTTTTCTTCAAGACCAACATACCTCATCAAGTTTATATTAATATCTTTCCTTCTAAGTTATCTTGAACACTCATTTTTAAACTCCTCCAGAATTTATATAAAAGCATTCTATTTATATCTTTCTATTTTGTATTTTATTAAGCCATCTATGTTATCAAACCTATCCCATAATTGAGTTCCTTACCTTCTGATTACGTTAACCCATCTCTAAATTTAATTATACTAAATTTACCATCTGACTACATTCCTTTTTTTTCCACCATGATCTTCCAAATTCTTTTGTCCTCTTATCTTGCTTCTGTAAGATAAGCGTGCCTGATAAGCTTCCCATTGAAACTAAGGGAAGACAAGCAAGCAGAAGATAATCCCATGCCTTCTTCAACAACTTAAAGAAAAACCTAAACTCATTCCTTCTCCTCAGCTCCATACAATAGATTTCCTAGAAGCTTAAGTTATTTTCCCACTCCTTATTTTCTGACAAATTTGTAGTAGCTAAATACTGAACCTCATTGTTTTGTTTTCTTGATTGTATTGCTGCTTGTTAGAAATGTCTAGAAATTTGTCTTAATTTGGAGGTTCCATAAGGTAATATGAATCCAGCAAGATCACACCCTGCTTTTTTTTTCAATCATACTATTTTCTCATGGATGCACATGTTTAATACATACTGAAAGGAATCTAGATTTCAAACCTGCCCTGATGGGATTTTGTACCACTTTATGCCAATTTAACAATTCTATCATTTAATGAATGCATTAGCTTTTAGACTGCTGTTTCAGACTTGGTGGAAATCACAAGTATTTTAGGTATATATTTCCTATGCACCGAACCAAGAGTTCACATTTAACACAGAGCATGAATAATCCCTGAAAGGCAAAAACGAAGCAAGAGCTTAACGGGACCAGATCTTTTTTCCCAAAGAGACCATGGAGTAGATAGCAAAGCCTTTCCTTGACCAAAGATTGTTTATAGTGCAGTTCTAATTTGAAGAAAATGCTACATAGAACGATGTGTCAATGTCTGGTTCATTCCTACAGAGTGGCATGCTAGTGGAAAAATTACAGGCTGCATCAGAGATGACTCTGAACCTAGAAACGGGCCTCCAGGTGTGGCTGCATGGTCAAGTGACAGCTCATATATGCGCACCACCAGCAGGAATACGAGTTAAGATCTATGCAGTGAGTCTAAGTAGGAACAACATTCTCCAGAGGCTAACTGGAGAAAGCATGTCTTAGATTGAATTGCAGTTGGGCAGAGAAGAGCACCTGTGTCTGATTGGAAGGGATTAGAGTATGAAATGCAGACTTTACCTAAAGCTTAAGTTGTTAGGATAAGGTCAAACATCTAAGACAGACCCAAAATTGATGAGACATTAACCTCCATCCCAGGCTTATCATCAAAGATACGTGTTTGCTCCTATGATTTTAAGCTAATTTAACTGGAATTGACAATTGCTTCACCACAGTTACCACGTAACATTAAAAAGCCTTTGGTTAACTTTACAGAAGTTTCCCTAGTTCTCTTGAAAGACTCACAAATATCTGTGAACTGATACTGATTTTAGAGATGATCATTTGAGATAGAACACATACATCACAGCTAAGTGCATAGACCATGGAATCATATAGACGCGAGGTGATTCCCAGCTTTACTAGAAATTAGCTGTGTGACCCTGAACAACATAATCCCTCTGAACCTTGGATACCTCAATGACAATCATATTACCTATGCCATAGAATGACTGTGAGGATTCAATGAGGCAACAGACAGTGCATGGTGAGAGATTACTACTGGTTAGCTGGCAGTGGTGAAAGAGTGATGGCTTCAAAAAGAGTGAATACATTTGAAAGACCAAAACAGCCTAATTATGATGATAAGAGTCATAAGGAGTTTCACAAAGGCTAGCCTGATTATATATCTGTGTAGGGTAATAAGACAATCAGGTCATAGACAAATGTAGGTCTTGAGTATGGCATAGATCCACTGAAATCAGGATAATGATAAGTGAATTACCATCCAATTAGAGGTGGGCTTGCCTGCCTTACCTGATCAAATGGATGACTGATCAGTTTCAGTAAAAATATTTATTTGAGGTAGTTACACCACCACTTCCATTGTGCATTTCCTCAGAGATATTTCCCTGAGTTGTTCACTTCACTGACTTCATGCCTCTTTATTGACCCTTGATACAAAACCAAGGAATCTTAGGAGTTCCTGAGTTCTAATCTCAGATCTTCCACCATAAATGACTCTGAAAATTCTCTGTGCTTATGTATGTGTACGTGTGTGTGTGTGTGTTTGTGTGTGTGTGTGTGTTTGGGATGGTAGATTATAACTGCTCAGGATCATAAAAAGCTGTTTGGCTGACATTCTAGAAATGAAATAAGCATTCCTAGAGCACTGTCATCTTGACTATGAAAGAATGAGACCATAAGCAAAACAGTGATTTCAGCAATATCTTAAACCAATTATACTTAGAGAGTTCAAGAGCAGTTGGTCCAATACAGTTGGCCAAACTATCTTTTACAATATACCTTCAGTGACACATGTATATCAATATATGGTTATATGGTTGTAAAATACATACACAGATTCCCTAAGTCACTAATTTATCTAAAGTCTTGGACTAGAATTTAAAATTTTGGACTTGTCTTTGCATAGTCAAATATAATTCTTAAGCCACGAATTAAAAAACAACAGTGTTTCCCCAAAAGAACCAAAATCAGAAAAATGTGCTGATTTCAGTTTCTAATTTATCACGGATATTTTTCTAAAAAGCTAATATTTGATGATACCTAAACATTCCCAACTCAGGCACCTGAATTACTGCCACTACAGTCTTTATTTTTCAAAAAAATACAAAGGAATCGTATACCAAGGCCCATCTTGAATTATGTGGCTTTATATGCTATAATTATAAACATGCAGATTAAACCACTCATGACAGATAGAAGAATCATCACCAAGATTGAAACCGGAATGACATAAATCTAACGAAGAATTTCAGAAGGACAAATTGTTATTTTGCAGAAAAATTAAACAATTCTGAAACACACAAATCAAGGGAGTTACTTGTTAGGCAAAACCCTTAAACCAAATTAATAATAACAAAAGCACATTTAAACAGCTAACAGCAGTGTTCACACATTTCTGTCACCTTTCCCCAAGGTTAATAGGAAAGAGCTCGTGTGTACATTTTCCATTTTGTGGCTTACCACATTCAGAAAGGAAGCAATCTTTCCCCCCAGGCAGTTCTGAGTTGAATAAAAGGAAACAAAGCAGGAAACATCTTTCTTATTAAGCGACCGTGTTCTCTGTACTGGTTTCCAATGAAGAGGAAAAAAAGAAGAGGTAAAAGGCTAAGTCCATTCACATCACATTGGGACTGAACTTAAATGTCAGCTCAACCAAACAAGTTAAAACTAGACATCTAAAACTTGACATCCTAAAATTGTTATATCTATTTTAAAATCCCTAAAAATTACAGAGTGATTGAATGATTGCTTTCCTAAGTTCTGGGAGGAACAGTGCCCTCCTAAAACACATTACCTAGACAATTCAATAACTAAAAATGAAACATAAAAATTCACTTATCCTGCACTTTAAAAAATCATTTTACTTTATAACTGAACAATGGAACAGGCTAATATTTTAAAAGCTACTCCCCTATGCATGCAGAGAGAATGCTACATTTTATGAAGTTTGCTCCCTATCTAGAGATAACAGCAACACCAGTTCTTACAGAGAATAAGAACCAAGAACTGTATTAACATCATACAATAAATTATACTATGTTCAAAAATATACACAATAAACTCTCTAATACACTTGTATTTGTAGCATATTATAGGATAATTTTCAACTGCTATTGTAATATGGGGAAATAAACAGCATTTAGACTTGTAAACAGTCTTGAGTCTGTTTCTTTCCTTGTCCAAAAATGTAGCAATGAAATTCAACAAATTGTATCCCTCTTCTTTGCCCCCAAGCTGTATTTAATAGCAAAAAAAAAAAAAAAAAAAAAAAAAAAAAAAAAAAAAAGATTATTGTTTAAAAACTGCTTTTGGTTCTCTCCCTGCCATTCTCTTGCTGCCCAAACTTAGACAAATAACTTCCTTTATTACTCAATCCAAGTAACATCGATTGAGTCTTCACAAATTCCATGTATGGGCAATACTTTGCCTCAGTCCCCTCTCAACTGCCTGTCACGGATGTGAAGGAGTCTGTGGGATGGCAATTTTTATAGAAACCATGAAGTTGTGATCCTGAACTAGAGTTACCTACAGAACTAGAGTCGCCTACAGTGGTGGTTGGGTAATCCCAAAAGAGCCTGAGAGAAGGAAGATGGCACTTGGAGAAAAGTAGTCAAAAGGCAGGAATCTTTGAGAAAAAGAGGGGCTGAGACAAGAACTGCACATGAAATCTGAGGCCATATCTGTCCCTCCTAATGAGCCTGGTGACCAGGTGGAGAAATATGGCTCCATCAATGTGGGGCATCGAACAGTAAGATCTCAAAATGCAAAAAGTCATAAGAAGTAAATCTATTTCCCCGATATATACATCTTAATAATAATATGACTGTTCAGATGGAACTCTAAGCAAATCATTTTTCCAAGTTCTTACAGGTAGTGTATTAGTCTGCTCTCATGCTGCTATGAAGAAATACCTGAGACTGGGTAATTTATAAAGGAAAGAGGTTTAATTGACTCACAGTTCCACAGGGCTGGGGAGGCCTCAGGAAACTTACAATCATGGAAGAAGGGGGAACAAACATATCCTTCTTCACATGGTGGCAGGAAGAAGGGCCAAGAAAAGGAGGAAAAGCCTCTTAAAAAACCATCAGATGTCATGATAATTCACTCACTATCACAAGAACAGCATGGAGGTAACTGCCCCCATGATGCAATTACCTCCTACCAGGTCTCTCCCATGACACATGGGGATTATGAAAAGTACAATTCAAGATGAGACTTGGGTAGGAATACAGCCAAAATGTATCATGTGGTAGAGTCTCTGCATTCCAGAGGTACACTTGTTTCTGAGGAGCTGGATCTTCAGAACATCACCTGCTTCAGAAAAGCACCTGCTTTGCCATCAATGAGCTGGAAAGAGGGTGTTCTGTCTTTCCTCCAAGAGGCTATTTCCTCTGGTGCTTCAGTCATTGGTTTTCCAGGTGAACAGTGGTCTTGACCTCTCATCCATTCACATTACTTCTGGAGTTTCCTCATACTCTTTATAAAAATGTCATCTGTCTGCCTGGTATTCAGATCCACCATAGACTACATAACAGCTTCCTTAAGGACAGCAGTGGTGCCAAAAGTGATTGAGATCCCCAAACTGAAAACCTTTTGGCCCCAGGAAAGGAGCATTCATTAGTTTCTGGGCCCTTACCTGAGAAATGGGAAAATCTAAAGCAAAGCATGCTAAAAGTATAGGTAGATAAAGGCCTTCTTTGATAAAATGTAGGTGGTCATAGCATTTTTGAGAAAGTCAGAAAAAAACAGAGAGGTCAGTGGTGCTCTCTACGCTCCAGGCTACCAAAATCTCTTGCACGCGCTTCAGCATATTCTTCCCAGGAGGGCTATCTCTCACCTACCTGCTTAGTCCATCAATTGTCCACCAATCTCCTCTCTACACTGCAGCAGATATTTCTTCAAAATGCATGTATTATCAGGCCACCTCCCACTTCTTCTGACCCTCACACATTTCAGTGCTCTCACTGTTCTAAGTTAATAACTACACATTTTTAAATGATTACAAGTCCTACAGAACTGGCCCCTGACCATCTTTCATTCTCATCTTGTACCATCTCTTTCTTCTGGAATCCCTCATTCTTCTGCTCCTGCACTTTCCTCCTTTCAGTTTATTGAATGCACCTCACTCCCCTCTGCCTCAAGGCTTCAAACCCACTGGCCTGGGCCTGGCAAACTCCTTTCCCTCCTTGCCCTTCTGCTGGTTCTTCAGATTTCAGTTCAAACACCACACCTTTGAGGAAAGGCTTCCTGATTCCTGCCATTAAGCCAAATCTTCACACCATTTGGCTCCCATAGTCTACAGTTAGCACAGTTGGTGAGCATAAATGTCTTGTGTGATGATTGGATTACTGTGTCTCTACTGCACTAAGAGGAAAGTTCTATGAGGGGAGGACCATGTCTTTTGTCCTACTCTACTCAGCATTATCTGCTCAGTGGCTAGCACAGTGCCAGGCACACATGGATGCTCAATGCAATGTGTTGCATGAATGAATTCATGAATTAATAAACAAACAATGAATGAATACACTCTGGTCCTCAGCTTCCTCAACTGTAAGTTGAGAGTTCAGACTAGATACCATCAAAGGTCCTTCACAGACACGGCAAATTAAATAATCATTCTATTTCCATATTTATATTATCAGGTATAGGCCATGCTTAATATTACATTTAGAATACATTCACTCAACATATGTTGAAAACTGGAAATACAACCAAAAAGTTGAAGATCTTGCACTCAAGATATTTACAATCCAATTACAAATTCAGACAAGTTTCCTGGAATAGTGAGTGCTGGCTACTCTGACATGGGTATGCCTGTGAAGCTATGAGAGAGCCCAGTAGAATATCTAACCTATGCTGAAAAAGAGATAATGGCAGAGAGGAAGGGAGGGAGAGAAATGTCTAGAAGGCTTTCCAGAAGATTTGATGTAAGAGCTAAAAGTTGGGTTAATCGGATAAAAAGGGGAAAGGAAAGGCAGGACTTTCTGAGAACTGGTAAGTGGGCAAGATGGTAAAAGAAAGTTTATTTTTCAAGTAGTGCCAGTAGTTTCAGTAGCTGGATATAAGTGGTTTATCCAATATGATGGACCTATGGGTGTTTTTAGTTGTCCCTCTTGAATAGAAGAATTTTTACCACCCTGAGACACGTGAGGAATTTGTAGATATGACATATGTATCATTAACAGTAGGATACAGGTTCAGTGATGTGCAGAGGTCAGGGCGGGTGGGAGCCACAGCAGCCTATTAGACACGTATCTTGGCAGGTAACATTAAACAAAACAGTTTTAGATGATTGTGGTGATTCTCCCCCTTCCCCTAATAAAACCTAACTGCTACTTTCAGAATAGTAGTTACCATTTAATAGATGAACACTGTAGACATGAACAGGTACTTGCCAATATCTTCCAAATAATTAATTCTATAGCTATGAGAATGTTTAGTATTTTCAATATCCAAGAAGTCTCATATAGCTTGTTCAGTTTGCTAGTTTGAGAGTTTATTTCAGTCACTGCTCTTGTTTTATGTACCGGGGCATTAAGTGGTATGAATGTGCTTATAAGCAGATTGATAGATGGAGAACCAGTCAGGAGATGGGAAGGGCCAATGATCTCTGGATACCTATGTTTAAGCTCTGCAACCTCTGCCCCTACCTTCACCCATATGGCTGGAACTAATGGCAGCTACTTGGGTTGCTAACATATGATTCATAGGAAGAATCAAAGGAGCAATTGTGCAGATATAACAGACAATGCTACAGCCAATATGGCGCAGGAGGATGCCTGTGCCCATGGAGTACCCTTTCTCCCCACAGTGCCTGCAAATTAAGGTGACAAAGTTGACTTTCAGTGGACTCTTTCTGTCTTTCCCTCGCCTCAAGGCCACAATCAAGCTCTTGTTATCAGAATTGCCATTTGTAGCTAGGGCACAGCAATTTTCACATCTTCACAAAGGCTACATATGTGAAGTCATTCTCTTAGAGAGCATATTCAGCTACTGCACAGACAAAAAACAAGCAAAATTACTTTAAATGCTGATATTATTTTTAAGGGCAAATCAATTTCCAAAACCAAATAAAATGGAAAACTCATTAAGAAGTCATGGTCGGGCTAAAGCAGATGGTTAAGTATATCATTTAGTTGCCCAAATCAAGTTCAAAACCAATGACTTTTTGTCCCAGAGCAAATAGTGTACAAGAAAAAGTACAAATATCAAAAACAATGGCTGAATGTTAGATATTCTGTCACAACTTAGTTATCGGGCTACATGGACTATCACCAGTCTATCAGATTGACTAGTTTCCTCTCTTCTTTTTCCTTGTGATAATTAACAAACTCAAGTTTTAGAAATGCTTTACAGCTTGAAATAAATCATTGGGAGATTTAAGGAACACTTGGACACAGGAGGGGGAACATCACACACTGGGGCCTGTTGTGGGGTTGGGGGAGGGGGTAGGGATAGCATTAGGAGATATACCTAATGTAAATGACAAGCTAATGTGTGCAGTACACCAACATGGCACATGTATACATATGTAACAAACCTGCACATTGTGCTCATGTACCCTAGAACTTAAGGTATAATAAAAAATATGCAAATAAAAAATAAAAATAGAATGTTTCCTTACCCATCTCTCCCACTCTCCCAACTTTTCTCCTGATACACACAAGTGATAGCTTAAGGTTAATGTCTCAGAAGAATCTCAAAAGAGTAAAGAAGTATCTGCTCCCTGTTGTAAATTAGAACATGTATTTGCTTTTTAAAAAAATCCATCTTTTAAAAAAATAAACATTTCCCAGGGTTTCCTTCCTTCCAAACACAATTTCAAGATTGTTTACATTCCAAACCCAAGCAAGAGATGAAACCTACCTCCAGCATATTATACGTGGTGATCACATGGACTCTACTCAGCATGCAGAATGCCAAGCCTGATAAAATACTGCTTCATCCTGGCTCACATTGTTATGAAATAGGAGGTACCTGATTTTTTTTTTCACCCATTTCAGGGTGACTGTCTGAATGTTCTTCAAGAAATCTTGAAAGTGAAATCTATCACCTAAAATGATTACCACATTTACAGCAGAAGAAGATGACGTTACTGGATCATGGTATTTCAATAGGTCATCGTGGGCCTGAGACTTCTTACAAAGACGATTTGGAAAAAGCTTTTGCCCATCAAGGGGAAGAAGAAGGAAAGAGGCCCTAGGGTCTCAAAGCCCTCATTTTATGTTTCTCTTAAAGCTAGGCTTTGCCTGTGCCTATCTTTCATCACATCTTCAGATGCATGGAAGATGATACTCCCAGCTGACTGCAATGCAGCAGTTGTGATGGCCCCTATGCAGGAAACAAATTTTCCCGGGACAACTGGTGGACAACTTTATTGTATGTTGTTTCTCTCCTTCTCCTTGTTCCTCTTCAACCACACCCAATGAGTTTAAGTTCCATCTAGGGGGACAAAAACAAATTCTTTTATAATGAAAAGGACCGGTAATAGATTTTGAACATTGCCTCAAGTGTAGGAATGTTCACGGCTCTCTAGGACATGACATTAATTATAGAAACCCATCTGTGTCACACCAACACAAAACTCTATCTAAATGAGATAACACTAGTCTTCCCTCAAAATGCACACCATGATCTACTCAGTGTTGAAGCACCAGGCTGAAGGGGAGAAGTATAGGTTTGAGACCCCAGCTGAGGCACCCTTTTTGTGTTCTTTCAGTAGCACAGCCCTTAATTTGCAATTTCTTAACTTTCTTTTCTTGCCCTTGACTTCCAGATAAAATATATTTGCCAAAAGAATAATATTGACAGTGACACCACTCTATAGGTGTGATCACTTTCATATCACTAAGGTTGGCGGGTTTATCAGAGATAATTCAACCGATTTCTTTCTTTTTGTGGAGCAGAAACAGTCATGTAACCTCTCTGAATCTCAGCTTTCTAAATGAAAAACAGGGAACAATGTTTCTCTCCTACCCTATTCAACATTGTTGTTAAGGGCTAAGTAACAGAATATGTGAAAGTGGTTTTGAAAGTTTTTGAGAATCCATCACAAATATGCAGGAAGTAACTATTAAAGTAAGTTGAAATGGAACTCTAAGACAATTATTTGAATGGAGAAGGGGAAAATACATAAATCTGGCTTTTGAAAGTGATCTTTGCCTTAAATTACCTAGACTGACTTTTATATTACTCAAACACACCACACAATCATTGTTTATTCTTTTTTGCCCTGACTTGTGGAGAGTGAATTGAAGTTGAAGATATTATTGTCATCATTATTATTATGGTGGGACACACCTGCCAGTCACAATTCAGTAACTATTAAACATACGGCAATTGCTTTTCATGCAAAAAAATAATGGGCATATGTTGTCTGGTTAAATGGCACATCTAATAGGTTTGAAAGCTGATTCACATCAATCATTAGGGACAGATTTATACTTTCACGACTAAATGCCCACCATGCAACATTTTCATGATCTAATTCTGCTCCACAGAACTATTTTGCTGCACAAAGTGCTCTCCTATTATAATTTGTTGCTACTATGTCTTCAGCATTATGAGTATTTCAGCAGCTATGATCATCATCACACGTATTTTAGACTTGAACATGGCCTCTGACATTGTTACAACAGCATTTAAGGAACTCAGAATAGACTAATCATAATAGTATCCATTTGGAGACTATATCACAAAGCAAACCCAGGAGTGCCTTTGACTTTGTTCTCACAGCTTTGCAAACCTATATACAGAAGCTGTCTCTCAGCTAATGTTCTTTGCATGGGAAATAAATTTGGATCTACTGCTTGTATTAATTTTCCTCCAGGGATGTAGCTATCCATGTCCTGCCCCCAAGTAACTCTGAAAGCCTAGCTGGATACTTTGTTTTCCTAGGCATGGTTTTGCTAGAGGGTGCTGTTTCTAAGCATCCAGCTGGGAAAAAAACTAAGCAGGCTTATTTTCCAAATCTAGACACATACCTCCCCACCATGGGAAATGCTCAAGGGCAAAATGTAAAACGGAACTTCGATTTTCCAGGTTCCATTTGACTCTGAAGAGCTAAGGTAATGTTATAAAAGGCTAGGATAAAGATAATTAGCATCTTCATTTGCTGAAAGATAGAACAAGACCCCAAAGAGGTTCAGCCAACCATAAGGAACCACTTTGCTTTTGTAGCAAAAGATACAATAGATTACCAAACATACTTTTTGTCTAGCTCAGAAATGACACTACGCAGATATGCCTCACCTTGTGCATAAGTGGCTGTTTTATTCCTCAATAGTTATGCAGAAGTTATTTTTAATAACACAAATTATGTCTGTAAAAAGTAATATGTAATTTAGGGCATCATTATAGCACTTCAGTGGTTATATATATATATATATATATATAAAATTTTCTATGTTAGGTATATTCTCAGGGGACGATGGTTTATGAATGAGCTTTAAATGTACAGGTAATGTAATCATTAGGTATAGATCACATTGTGATGAAAATAACAGCTTCACAAAAATGAGTGCACCTCAGATTCTGTTAGGATGGAAAAATGAAATTATGATGGAACCAGGAGTTATAACAATAATGAGATGGAAAGTTAGTAAAGCTGTTGTCTTCATTTTCTTAGTTTCATAGACTCAAGGCACTTAGTTCAACACACATACATTTTATATATTTTATATTTATTAACAGCTAATATGGGCTTTCTTTTTGCAATTTTACAATTTAATTTTCAAATATTAAGGTTGATGCAAAAGTAATTGCGGTTTTAGATCATGAATTTTAAATCATTATAACTAGGCTCAAACACATCTTTGTTAATCAAAATAAGAACCATTACAATCAACATGTTTTTGCCAATGAGAAATAAGTTTGTTTATTTCTGTAGCATAAAAATATGTGTTTCAGGATTTGATGAACTCTTGGAAAGTATTTTCTGCATCCTGCTGATTGTAGAAGCATCTTCCCTGCAGTAAGTTATCAAGATGCTTGAAGAAGTGGCAGTCAGTTTGCAAGAGATCAGGTGAATATGGCAAATAAGGCAAAAATTCATAACCCCATGCATTCAACTTTTGAAGCATTGGTTTTGCAATGTGCAGTCGGGCGTTGTCGTGGAGAAGAATTGAGCCCTCTCTGTTGACCAATGCTGACTGCAGGCATTGCAGTTTTCAGTACATCTCACTGATTTGCTGAACATATTTCCCAGATATAATGGTTTACCCAGGATTCAGAAAACTGTGGTGGATCAGACCAGCAGCAGACCACCAAGCAGTGACCATAACCTTTTTCTGGTGTAAGTTTGGCTTTGGGAAATGCTTTGGAGCTTCTTTTTGGTCCAACCACTGAGTTGGTCATCACCAGTTGTCATATAAAATCTACTTTTTGTCACAAGTCAAAATCTGAGAAATTGTTGTTGCTGCATAGAATAAGAGAAAACAACCCTTCAAAATGACGATTTTTTTATTTTCTCTCAGCTCATGAGACATCCACTTATCGAGCTTTTTCACCTTTCCAATTTGCTTCAAATGTCGAATGATTATAGAATGGTCAACGTTGAGTTCTTCAGCAACTTCACTTGTAGTTTTAACAGGATCAGCTTCAAGATTGCTCTCAACTGGTTGTTGTCAACTTCCAAGGGCTGGCCACTACAATCCTCATCTTCAAGGCTCTCATCTCCTTTGCAAAACTTCTTGAATCACCACTGCACCGTATGTTCGTTAGTTCCCGGACCAAATGAGTTGTTGATGTTGCAAGTTGCCTCCATTGCTTTATGACCCATTTTGAACTACAATAAGGAAATTGCTTATTTGCTTTTTATCTAATATCATTTTCATAGTCTCAAATAAACATAAAATAAACAGCAAGCAGTAAGTCATTACCAAAAAAATGAGAAATACCTATTAAAATAATGTATACCATAACTACATTTAAAAATGTATTCCCATATCAAATGGCAAATTTCAATAATGCAAAAACCGCAATTACTTTTGCACTCACCTAATAAAACAATGTTAAAAATAAAATGCCTTTCAATATAATTTTAAAGTTGACAATTCTAATTATATCAAAACAATAGAAAGAATATGAATCTACATTTTAAATATTTCAGGATATTCTGCCTTTCACCAACCAGGCATCATAAAATTTTCACATAATCCTTTTAAGAAATGGTGTCCAATTTTTACACATACAATAACCACAGAAAATGGAAAGATATTTTCCAAAAGACATGCTTAAATATTTCCTTTTGCTACTAAGGCTACTCCCAAGACACCATCAAACATTTACTAAAAAGAAGAAAAGAAAATCATTTTTTAATTAGCAACATAGATTGAAGGATTTTGCTTTCCCTTTCTACTTCTTTGTCAACATAATGTGCAATAAAGCAATGAGCTTACTAACTCTGAGAACTTTAATCTCTATAGGTGTCCTATCTCTTTACGAGACTGACTGAGTCATTTCATTCTGAACCCCTTATTTCCACTCATGTATAAGGAGGCACCGAGTAGATGGCCACCAAAGTTAGTATAGTGCCCTGGAACCAAGAGAGGAGAAAGTTGAAGGAAGTGGTGTCTAACAACAGTAAATACTGCAGAAAATAAGCAGCACTAATCAGGTTTTGTAAATAACATCATGTGATAGTCTCTGAGAAAGCCATTTCATTGTAGTAGCATGGGCAGATGTCAAATCACAAGTAATCACATAGAGAGTGGGTGATAAGAAAACGGGTGGCGAGAGAGTGCAGATTCACTTTGAAAATGGCAATGAACCTGGGAGGAAGACTAGTCACAGGTGATGAGAGGGAGGTGACCGGGAGCTGATGAGTGAATATTGCCCAATGACAATGAAGGAGGAAACACTGAACTAAATCCCTATACAGCTCTGGCTAAGAAGAAAGGCAAGAACCGCCAGAAAGCAAGTGAGCAGACAGGGAGGACAGGCAAGAAAAAGGGATCAGCAGGAGGAAAAACTGTGGATAAATAAAGCTGAATAGAGACATCCATTTGTTAGCCATGCCAGGCCAATCTGGTTCAATTTTCTATGTAACAAAGTTCCACTTGTTTTTCAGTTGCCATGGACCCTCAGGTCACATAACCAGAGCATGTGTGGAAGAACCAAGAGTGCAACCTCTGACCAAGGAGTAGGGACTGAATTAAAAGCAGACACAACAATGGCAGGATCCAGGATCCAAAGAGATCGAGCTCTGATATCATCCCACGGCAAAATCCAGTCAGATTACACCTCATTGCAGGATCCAATCAGATCACACCTTATTACCCTACACTTATAAAATCTGACCACTCCCCAGCTTGGAGAGTCGCTGCTTCGGGAATTGCTCCTGGTGTTCCCCTTATTTGTTACAAGTAACAAGATCCCCTTGCTAAATCCTCCTTGGTTGTGGTCACTGTGTTGATACCCACCAAGAGACCCAACTCACCTGTTATGAGGGTAACATTTGGGGGAAAAAACAAAGTCATATGGGGAAAGCAAAAATTTTGAACACTTATATATTTTATTTTATTAGAAAATTTATCTTATCTTCATTACATTTTATTATTTTCTCACCTTTTTGTAAAACATATTAAAGTAAAATTTCCCCCCAACAGATTCCTCAGAGATAAATTCAAAACATAAATATACCTTAGAGAAGTACATTACTGACTCAGATTTATAGGTAGCCTAACTGACACATTATTTGCAGGGAGACACAGCAAACTGCTACCAAACAAAGAATTGACATTCTTTATCACGAGTAACACATTCATGAAAGCAAAGGGAAGTGTGATGCAGCAAATGTCCCATCATCACCCAGTGACGGAAACATCAAGGATGGGTCAGCAGAAGACCCTTCCAAGGATAATGCAACACTATTTCTCCCTTTAAGGGTGAAACCAGAGACAAAAGGAAGTCCACTTTGGCTTTCTCAAAAGAAACAGGGGGCAAGGATAAAATACTAGTTAGTTATTTGTCTAGTGGACAGCTGTTGCACCATCATGGTGACCAAGAGTGAGTCAAATTTTTGGTGAAGTTAACATGTTGTCTGAAATGAGTTAAATACTCTCTCCTAAAAGCACTAGGACTCACAATATCTTGACATTTTCATAAGTGAATTTACATCAATGTAATTTGCTGATAAACACTCAGATATACAGTTGTGCGGTGTAGGAGTGAGAGCCTTATTTAAGGTTTGAAATCCTGGGTTTGAGTCCCTGGGTTTGAGCCATTTACTAGCTATGTGATCTTGTGGCAATGGCTTAACTCTTCTTGACTCTATATTCTTTAGATGCCTGTTGGCTGAATGATACAATATATGGAAAGCACATAGCAGCATGTCTGGCATGAAATGGACGTACAGATTGTCATTGGTTCCCTTTCTTCCATCCTTATGGAGCCTGTTTTAAAAGAAAAGGTTTGTGCATTTGTCACACTCTAAGACTATGCCCCTGGATCTATTAAAGCTGCAGTCCAAACTTTTTGGCACCAGGGACCTATTTCATGGAAGATAATTTTTCCATGCTCCAGGGTGGGAGCGGGGGATGGTTTGGAGATGATTCAAGCGCATTACAATTATTATGCACTTCAATTCTATTATTATTACATTGTAATACATAATGAAAGATTATACAATTCACCATAATCTCGACTCAGAGGGAGCCCTGAGTTTGTTTTCCTGCAACTAGTTGGTCCCATCTGGGGGTGATGGGAGACAGTGACAGATCATCAGGCATTAGATTCTCATAAGGAGTGTGCAACCTACATCCCTTGCATGTGCAGTTCATAATAGGGTTCATGTTCCTATGAGAATTTGCTGTGGCTGCTGATCTGACAGGAAGCAGAGCTCAGATGGTGATGCAAGTAATGGAGAGCGGCTGTAGGTACAGATGAAGCTTTGCTCACTCACCTGCAGCTCACCTCCTGCTGCGCAGCCCGATTCCTAACAGACCATGGACTGGTACTGGTCCATGGCCCAGGGGTGTGGACCCCTGTATAAAAGGAAGTGTATTTGCTATGTAAACAGCATTGCCCAATTCACACCAATGGGAGCTTGGGTGACTGAATGAGGGTAAGCTATCATAATTCCATGGATACTTAGGGAATGAAAATATTGGTTAGGCACATGGCTTTCCCCTTCAGGAAGAAAAATGCACTTTTAGGCACTCTGTGTAATCCAAAATACTTGCCTAATTTTGAGATCAGTCACCTAGTTATATAATTCGGAACACTTTAAAAACTTAACCAATACTTAGAACACTGAAATATTATTGCTCAGAATGTTAGAAATCAGAGTGTGTAAATAGATAAGAAATATCTGATATTTCATTATGCAGATCTGACGGTTTCCTGAATTACAGGCCTTCCCCCATTAAAGTTTATAATAGAGCATTTCTTTGTGTTGTAATGTGTATCTAAAGTTTAAAATTGTCTGAATTTAATCTCCAAAAAAGCATCTAGAAGTTTTATATGTCTAGAATGAAAGTATTTAGGAGCCATAGTGTCATGCTCAGACCTCCTTGATTCTAACCAGTTTATCAATAAATGAGACCTTTTGTTTACTCTTACCAACATCTTTATTACTGGACAGAAAGGGTCTATAGTTGCGCCTCCTAAAATAGGGTATTATCCTCAATGTTATGAATTGATACAACAATGTTAAAGGCTTAATCCATGTTTGAAAGGACAGTATGAGCTTATAGGGAACTTAGACATTCACAAATAATGACAGCAGAAATCAGCAAGTGATGAGCCCAACTCAAGTGGTGCCACGTGTTAATGGATTTCACAGACATGAATAAGATTTTTGCAGCTAGTAACATTTATGTGGCCTTCTCTGAATGTATAAGATGTTGATAGTCAGGTATGATAAAAGGGAGTTCATTCCAGTTAGTGACATGAGAAAAGGCTGGCAAGAAATGATCTGAGAAATTCAAGAAAAACATTTCTTTTATTGCACAATAGTAGAAAAGTTAGGGTTTTTTAGCTGCTTCAACAGCCCCACCCTCTGTAGGTGTAGGCTATAAGCTTCATGAGGGCAGAAGCAATGTCTGCTGAATTCATCACTATGTAACTCATAGCTCATCCTAACACTCTGGAAGTAAATATTTATTGAATGAATGAATGTGTGTAGATAAGGAGAATATCAACATGGAAGTAGAGAAGCTCTGTTTTTGGCTCTGATGGCTTAATGTCTTTGAAAGTCTTAGGTAAACTTAGAAAAAGGAATGGATCCCACAGATGGAAAGGATATTTAATATGTTGGTTGGCATAAGTTAAAAATCATCTTGAAAAACTGGAAAGATTGTGTAACACCAATGAGATGCAATTCACTATGGATAAGTCAAAGTTATTCCATATTGAGATTCAAAAAGGCAAATAAAAGGGAAACCTATTAATGTGATCACTCAAGCCCTTTCCAAACCTTGGATTCCATAAGAGCTTTCCTTTCGGTAGTAGAACTTATCTAGGAACCATATAGGAGAATAAAATGTAATGAGTTCATTCATTCAGCAAATGTTTGTGAAATACAGAGATGCCCCTTTATTATTAGTTCATGAACGTCTTGCTACATTACCACCTATAGTGCTTGACACTGAACAGGCAGCCAGTCAATACATATTCACTAAATGATAAAATGCATAGACCTTCTTCAACCTCACCAATCCTAACACATTATGTTTGATATTCATTATTTTTCCATCTAGGAAATCGCCACCAAAAGATGTAGAGTTCTTAAAGTTCTTTCTTTTAAGGAGAGGCAAATAACGGGGAATACAATGAAAGTTGAGGATCAATTTCATTGGAATTCCTACAGCATTGTTTGCACTCCCCTTATGACACATTCCATTGTACATTATGTTCCAGTTATTTGCAAACAAGATTTTTCTATTATCCTGTGAGCACTTTACAGTCCAACACTGACATCCAAGTTCTTTGAAGCCTTAGGTAACACCTAGCATAATGCTTTGCACACATTAGTCCTTAAAAATATTTGTTGGATGTTGAAGTTAAAAGAAATTTAGCATAAACCTCCACCAGAACAACATTATATAAATAGAAGTACTGAGGAAGGCGCTGGTAATGAACCAGAATGTAAAAACAGAGAATAGGGTTTGTGATGAACTGCCTCGTGTTGCCTTTAGGCCTTTCAGCCTGAATTCAGCCATAAAAGAAATCCATCACCTCGTCAATTAAACCTCAGGACTTACAGTACTCAAGGATCCAAACAGCATCCTCGAGTTCTTCTCACTTTGTATTACTATATTCTGAATCACGTTATAAGGTAATTTTAGAATTCACCTGCTTTCAGAATTTCCTGCTTATAACTAGGTAGAAATGAATGAAAATTTGTGAGAAGGCCTTACCAGCAGTTATTTTAAAACCTTGGGTGAAAAGATCGCTTACCCTGCTTGACTTGCCTGGGTTTCAAACCTCACATTTAAAGCCCTGTCTTGGGGATGACTTTGGAACTCTGTGCCATGGATATCAACACAGTGTAATAAAGCCTTTTTAATACATTAGGAAAAAAACTCTTTGGAATGAGAACCAAGATTGATTTCCCTTATTTTGACCTCTGTCAAAATACAGTGAGGTCTCGTAAACAGATCATAAATTTAAGTGCATACGATTGCCTATAAAATCCATTCTGAGAATAGAAGTTCAACATTAAAATCAAGAAATAAAAAGGTATGTTCAAGTCTTTATCTTTTCTGCTTCATGCATATCAGTTTCAGTAAGAAAATGTGTCTCAAATGTATTAATTCAAATGCAACACATGCTAACTTGCCCTACTGAACACCCAAAAGTCTTTGGTCAGAATGCAATTAAAGAAATTCTAATCCACTGATTAGGAACAAAGCAACTTTTATGTAAAATAAATAAATAAATAAATAACCGCCAGTCTCCTAAATTCATGATCCTTATTCACCTCTGCTGATCTAGAGCTAACAAATACAGCATTTTCACCTTCGTTCAAAAGCAGGCTACAACCACTTGCAAAAACCTACTCTGCATTTCAGGATTAAATAACAGTTAATCAACCACTGAAGTATCAAACAGGATAAAAAGAACTGTAATAATAGGCAGTAGTCTTTCTCCCTTAGAAAGCAGCATAATATGTAAAGAGGACCCATTTTAATGCTATACAGGGGAAATAAGTTAATGAAGAATAGACAAAAAGAACTTCTTTTTAGGAGGTTTTTCCCTAACAAGCTGTGAATCCTGGAGACTACTGATAGAATCACATCTGACATACCAATAATTTCATAAGTGTATCCAACCATAAGTTATAAACTAGCTCCTGAAGAATAGACTTCTATGAAGGGCTAAAAGGAGAATTAATAGAAGATTTACTGTTTGTTTGTTTATTTATTATTTTTATTTTGTAATTTTTTGAGACAGAGTCTTGCCCTGTCGCCCAGGCCAGAGTGCAATGGTGTGATCTCAGCTCACTGCAACCTCCACCTCCTGGGTTCGAATGATTCTCCCGCCTCAGCCTCCCAAGTAGCTGGGACTACAGGCATCTGCCACCACATCCAGCTAATTTTTGTATTGTTAGTAGAGACGGAGTTTCACCATGTTAGCCAGGCTGGTCATGAACTCCTGACCTCATGATCCTCCCAAAGTGCTGGGATTACTTGTTCTACGACCCTCAAAACTCACTTTCATTTTTTTTTTTTTCAAAATTCCCTTTGGAAAAGAAAAGGGAGAACACATTCACCAAGTCATTGGAATGTACCAGGGCCTACAGAGGCACTTTTAAAAACATGACATCACTTAATCTTCACCGCAACCTTATGGGGGTAGGTTTTATTATCTACATTCACAGGTGAGTAGAGTTGACCCACACATGAGTGAGTAAACTGAAGCTCAAAGGGGCAGCAGAAAAATGCTGACAACAGACGGTAAGGCCATTCGGGATAATTTAGTTCATGAAGCTCCTTTTGGAGGATTTCATTTCTCCATGTTAAACACACTATCTTTTCCTTTTGAGATACCTCTTTTCAGCAGGAAAATCCTACCATCATCGTTTCCCATTTGAGTTCCATGAGCTTCTACCTAGAGGCAAAATGGAAATGGGAATTTTATAATGAAGGAAGCAGATGGGGAGAAGAATCTGCCAACTTAACAAGCCAGTAAGAGGTACCAGAAATCTCAGAGAGCTGCCCGTGACATGCATGGACGGTGGTTCTAGGGGATTCCAGACTGGCAAGGCTGCTGACTGAACCCTTTAGCACAGCGATATTCCCTTAGCTTTGGGATGGGCAGGTTTCAAAACAGCACCATGGGAGGCAGCTCAGCACCCACCTCTCATCCCACCTGCAGACAGCAGAGAAGTGCAGAACAGAGCCTTTGGGTTAGGACCTGGCTTTCCATTTCCAACTCTGTAACAATGAACAAGTTGCTTAATCTCTTTGTGCGTAAGTGGCTTTATCTATAATAACAGTACCAACATCATATGGCTCTTGGGAGAATTGAGTTGATAATAGGTAAAACTCTTTTGAACAGTACCTGGAAGATTAGCACTCAATGAACATTAGCTGTTGTTGACATTTACTATTTCTGTACATGATATTGAATATGAAGCCCTAGTGTTGGATCATCCCACAAAAGAGCATACTTGCCACATTGACAATGACCGATGAAAAGTATAAAACTCAAACAAAAATGAAACCTTTTTTCCCCATAGCCTTTTCACATACACATCAAGTGATAGTAGAAGTTTCCTTGTGTAATGAAAGTTTAAACTATGTAGATCACAAAGTATCATCAGTAGAAAGGGAAGAAGCAGAGTGACTGGGAATCAGTATTAGAAGGTTTAAAGTGTTTCTTATTAGTGTCATAAACACAATCAGGTTCTTAGCAAATTGAATCTGAATCACATCAGTGAAACTGTTGTTCATCCCTCCCCCAAATTCTATAGGATCAAATGAAAGAGAGGGTGGATTAAGCAGTCCCATAACCGGAAAGCACCAGACTTATGTGCACCTTTAAAAATAAAGTGAGGCCAATTTCCCTCATTGTAAAAGACAGCCTTACGGGAGAAGTAGGCCACCACTAGTCAGAAAAAATTACTACTTTCTCAGTAGATTAGCTGAAAATTGGAGAAATGTTAAGCCACATGACATTTAGTGACACTGCATATTTCTGTGCACATCTGGAATGGAAAGAGCAAACCACCCACTGCAAAGGTGAATTTTGCAAAGAATATGGAAACAATGAGAGCACAACCCTGTCCCTTCCAGGCACTACAACATAAGATTTATAAAACTGCTACTTCTGTTGCTAGTGAGTAATCATGCCACATTGTTCCCATATATGAAAATTAATGGGACAGATGCTGGCTGCAAGGTTCACTGAAATTCAATATAAAAGGTGTTTTATTCTTCTTTATAGCAATGAGAACAGAGGTGTCCTGCTACATCCAAGTTCTAATTCTGAATTCCTCTTCAGAGCAAAATAATCTTTATAGTTTGCTACATATCTGTGTTAATATGCATAATTTAGAGAAGATTATTTTAAGACACAGACAATTTTCTGTCTTGAAGCCATTTCTCATTGTCTGGGACATCCTATGAAATCCAGGGTTTGATGGGACTGTCAATTAAGGCAGCTGCTGGTCCACAAGAAGATAGAGGGTAAAACTTGCCATGACAATGCAGAAAGAGGAACCAGGCACAAAAAGGAAATGTATCCATACATTTTGTCTTCTTGACTACATCAAGGGCATATCTTAAACTATCTATCTGGCTATTAAGTAAATTTCTATTAAGTGTTTATTACACATTAGATATTGAGTTAGATGCTATGGATAAAATGATGCATTTCCTGGCCTCAAGAAATAGTCTAGCTGAGGAAGACAACAAATTACACATGATCCCTTAGACTAATATGTGATAAAAGCACAGGAAGGAGTGGTCAGGTAGAAGGAACTTGATGGTCAGGCAATGATTCTTGGAAGAGGTTATCAACCCATAATTTTGACATTTATGGAGTTTAATTTCTATTGATCCAAACTTTCCACAGCTAAATTAGGATTTCGGAATGGGAAGAAATGGCTTCATTGGATATTACTGAGTTGAACCCACCAAGTCAGTTTGTTGCTTACTAATTTAGATTGCCAAGAATGGAGAAAACAAGCACTTAGTGAGTAATGAGTACATGACCTAAAACAAGATTGTCTACAGAAAATGTACTTAAGTCAGATACGACACATACAAGCAAATATATCAGTAGCTGGTTGTTTGCAGGTGATCTTATGAAAGAATCATCTCTATTGAGAAGCCATAATAAAAACCAGGTTAACCAAGACTGCTAACAGCAATTCTCCAACAATCAGGGGACCTAGGGATCCTTTTCTTCTATTAACCAAGTCTTCTGTCCCTGGGCAAATCAGTTACTTCCAGTTTGCACAACTATGCCTCCATTACAGAATGACAAGGTTTGACAAGATTAAGTTTGCAAACTATATCCCATTCCTACCTCCCTGACAAATAGGCTACTCATCTTTCAAAACTGTTTCATCATCGTTCTTCTGCCACTCAAACCTCCAACCCTCAGGAATTCTTCTTTTGAGATCTAACTACATTCTAGGCAGACAAATTATAGTATCTTTAAAACTTTATCACGAATACAATAACCAGAAGGCTCCTTGAGAAAAGGAGTTCTAATTTGTCTTTGCATCCCTCTAACCTAGCACAATGTCTGGCACAGAGCAGGATTCCCAAAATATTTGTCGAACACACATGGCAATATGAATGAATGAATACATACTAAACCCAAACTAAGAATAAAGCACAGGCCAAGTCTAAAAAAGATAAAAAAGAAAAAAAACATGGCTGTATAGGAACTGAAAGCATGCCCCTAATGACTCGGCAGTGTTCTCTCCCTTCTCTCTATTTGTGTCCTACACAGCACCTAATAGAGTGTAGGTGCTCTACATATACCAATAGACTGTAGGACATCCACTGATGTAATTATGTAACCTCCGTAACACAGAGAAAAGTGGACCTGTGAAAATATTTCTGAGGATGAATGTGTGTGTGTGTGTGTGTGTTTGTGTGTGTAGTGCACTCCTGATTTTCCATCTGAGAGTTGGGAAAACCTATCTTCTATGACATTGGGGCAGAAGACAATGGATCAAGTACCAAGCATGACTAACTGGTACAATGTCAAAGTAAGATTTCCTGTTTACTACAAGGTAGCCTACTTATTCTGGGATAAAAACATGAGAGACAAAGGCAAGGACCAGGTGGAATGCAGTCAGACTTGGCTGGGTCAGAAGGAGACAGCATTATTGTAGGCTCTGATTTTTATTTTCTTGGAAGAAATTTTAATGGTTTCCATTTAATTCAGATCAAAAAAAAAAAAAAAAGACAGAGAATAGCACATTTGACCTTTTCCTTCTTCACAGATGATTTATCTTATTTAAGCAGCATGCACTCGGGCCATCTCCACTGATACATCTGCTGGATACTATGGACTAGGTAGACTGGCTGGCTTTGTCATTGAATTTGCAACAGGACCATCACGAATTGGAGTAAGTCATTTTGCCCATCACCTTGATACTAAATTTAGACCACATATATTTTCGTAAATTGTGTGTTACTCCATTTGTACAGTCATTTGTCCTTTTCCCCATGAACACGGTATGTGCTCATTTGCTCTGCTTGCGGGGACACTCAGAACATTTGGTTTAGGAAGGCTCCTTCACAAAACAATTCTGTTACTCTAGATCATTCTTCTCAGCAGACTTGGAAATTTGCTCCCATCTGGTGGCTCCCGAAAACCAGCTGTCTGGTTCCTTTTCCTCCCGGCCCCCTCTCCAGAGGGCCACAATCCTGTCCCTGCAGTTTCACAGGAAGTGCTCAGCCACCTCTGTTTCACTAATGAAAGAACTGACTGAGCTCAGCGAGTGGAAATGACTAGCCAGAGGCAGAGCTAAGATGCTGAAAGTGTTTCACCAAGTACTTCTATATTTTAGACACTCTGACATTTTTGCCTTGCTTCAAAGACGTTTCCTGTTTTCATTTTGTGACTGACTGGAATATAAAATGTTATTTGGGCTTATGCAGTTGAAAAGAGACAGTGGGCTACTTTGCAACATAAAACACGTTGCTCAAAAATATGAGAAGGGGAAAGGTTTTCTAGTTTGGGCACAAAAAGGATATCCTTGACTCATATCCAAGCAGGTTTAGTAACTTTACATGGCTAGACTCTGTTCTCCTTTTCCATCGCTAGAGCACTCCACCATAAAACAACTGTATAACACGTGGAAGAGTGGTCTACTCCCTTGTGAAAAAGCACAAGCATACACACAAATAACAATGAAGAAAATGTTTTCTGTTTATTTCTAGCTCAATTTCCAGCTATTATCACTTGACACTTTGCTCTTCTGATGTGCACATTTGCTCTGACTCAAGGAAAAGAAATAAGATGTCATTGAATTCACAGCAGGGACCACTGGGGTTTTTATATAGGACAAGAACGGGGAAGGAATAGTGAACAAGAATGGGAGGAGAATGAATAAAACTTTAAAAGAATAAGGCTTTTAAAGTTATAAGGCTAAAATAGTTCATTTATGATATTAATAAACCTATGGAGACCTCAAATTATTATCATAGATGCTTAAACAGTATTTGATGAAATTCAAATCCATTCTTGATTAAAAACATATAATGAAATATTTCTATCTCAACCTAAATGCCAGCACTATGTTTCAAGGGAAAAATCTAAGTTTTTCCAATTTTGATAAGGAACCAAAAAAATGCCAAAAATTTCTACTCTAGTTTAACTAGTTCTGGAGGAAATAGTGAATACAACTACATCAGAGAAAGAAAGTAAAGGCATACAAATTTCAAAGGAAGAAGTGCAATTAACATCACCTGTACATTTATATTTAGGACTTTGGAAAACATAAAATAATCAATTCCAAAAATATATTTTTCTAAAATGAGAGAATTTAGAAGAGGCCAAAGTTAACCTATACAAATCAATAGCTTTGCTACATACACACAAAAGACCCATTTTGACAATGTGGAAATCAGCTAAATTATAGATGGTAAAAGTTATTGGAGGAAAACCATTAAACACTGACAGAAAAGACAAAAAAATGCTTAAACAAATGGAAATGCATATCAGCATATCATGTTCCCAGATAGAAAGATTCAATGCCTTTTGGATGTCTCTAAATCACTCTTGAACTTTAATGTGATCCTACTAAAAATACCAACAGAAATTGTTTTTGAAATAGACAAGTTGAATCTAAATTTCATACAAAATATAAACAAGTAACAGTGGTGAAGAACAGTCTAAAAAAGAAATGCAGCAATGGGAGACTAGTTCTACAATATACCAAAGTATACTATAAAATCTAAAATAATTAAAACAAGTGGTACAGGCAAGAATAGGCAGATTCCATGGAAGAAACTACAAAGTGAGATGTTGATTCAAAGATATATTACAATTTTTATGTAATAAAGGTGGGATCTCAAATAACTGGGAAAAATATGGATTGCTTAACAAATGATGTCTGAGTCATACTTCACATCTTTAAATTCCAAATATATTAAAATCATTATTATGCTGGCGAGGATATAGAGGAAGGAGAACTCCTATACACTGCTGGTGGGAATGTAAATTAGTACTACCATTATGGAAAACAATACGGAAGCTCCTCAAAATGTTAAAAAATATATGAACCAGCAATCCCATTACTGGGTATATATCCAAAGGAAAGGAAATCAGTATATAGAAGAGATATCTGCACTCTCATGTTATCGCAGCAGTATTTTCAATAGTGAAACATAGAATCCACCTAAGTGTCCATCAGGGGATGAACAGATAAGAAAACACAGTGCATATACACAATGGAATACTACTCAGCCATAAAAAGGATAAAATCCTGCCATTGGCAACAACATGAATGAGGCTAGAGGACATCATGGTAAGTGAAATAAGCCAGGCATGGAGAGAAAAATACAACATGATCTCACTCATGTGGAATCTAGAAAAACTGATATCACAGAAGTTGAAAGTAGAATAGTAGTTACCAGAGACTAGGGAGAATAGGAGGGAGTGGGAGATGGGGAGAGGTTGGTCAGCAGATATAGTTACATAGAAAGGAGTAAGTTCTAGTACTCTATTGAACAGTAAGGTGACTACTGCTAACAAGTAGCTAGAAGAGAGAATTTTGAATATTCTCACAACAAAGGAATGATAAATGTTTAAGGTAATTGATATGCTAATGACCATGATTTGATCATTTCACAACATGTACATGTATTAGGACATCACATGGTACCCCACAAACATGCAAAATTATTAGGTGTCAATAAAAATTAATTAAAATTAAAAATAATTACTATTTTATACTCTCAGAATGAGGAAAGTCTCTCAATTTTTGACTCAAAAAACCAGAAGCTATAAAAGGAAAGATTGGCATATCTGTCTGCATAAAAAGTTATAATTTTTCCATAGCAAACAGCATGAAAAACAAAGTGAAAAAGGCAAACAACTGAAGAAAATGTTTGCATTTTGTTTTTCATATATGGCATAATTTGTCTTATATATACAAGCTCCTGTAAGTCAATTTTAAAAACTGATGGAAATGAACAAAGCATACAAACGTATTTCACAATAAATAAAACACAAATGGCCCTTACATATATGTAAGATGCCCAGCCCATTCACAATTTTTAAAAATGTACATTTAAACTACACTGAAATTTGATACCCCCTATCAGAATGGTATGAACTGATCAGTTTGGTAACACACTGGGTTGATAAAGGCATAGAGATTATAGATTGTTGGTGAGAATATAAAATACTGTGACTATGCAGAGCAATTTATACTATTTATCAAAATTTAAAATATGTACATACTATTTGACCTAGTGCATTCATTTCTAGTAATTATCTTACAATGTATTTGCACACATGAAAGTTATGTGTCCAGAGTTATTCACTACAGCATTACTTTTAAGAGAAAACACTGGAAAGGAAGTAAATATTCATCGATAGGGACGCATTAAACTACAGTTGGTATGTACAGTGGAATGTTATGTATCTGTTTTAAAGTACCCTCTTTGTATACTCATATCAAAAGATCTCCATATATAAGTTTAATGCAAAAATATGAATGTGTAGTGTACATAATATCCTACCATTTGTTTAAAAAGATGAGAGAACAATACACAGTTTTAAATACTTAATATATCTGAATGTTTAAAAAGATACAGAAAGAAACTATTACTGATCCCTTTGGAGAGAGGAATCACTGGCTAAATAACATAGATGGGAAGAAAACTTTACTTTCAACTCTTTTGCTCCCAACAAATGGGTAAAGATGTCAATATATGACCTATTTAGCAATCATAAAATGTAAAATAAATATGATAAAATAAAGTCACAATTGTAATTCAAAATTTATTTTCTGTTACAATGCTTTTGTAAATATAAGCAAAGCCTTACTATGATAATCTTCAAATACTAAAGTTCAAAGTAACATTTTTAACAATTTCAAGTTTAGTGGAAGAAATTATGGACTAGAAGTCAAGAGATGAGGATCCTAGGCTTGGTTTTACTCATTTTCACGCTGAGTCCTACATTCCTCTAAAATAAAAAGAATGTGTTGCCTTACATGTACTCTAAGGTCCATTCAGCATTTTTATTGTAGGTCTCTGCTGTCCAATAAGGTAGCCACCAGCCATGTGGGTATTTACATTTAAATTTAGATGGGTTACATTAAATAAACTTAAACATCTCTTCTTTCACCATCCATATTTCAAGTGCCCGCTCAACTAACACAGGTAACTAGTTGCTACCTTAGTGAACAGTACAGACATTGAACATTTCCTTCATCCCAGAAAGTTCTACTGAACAGTGCAGAGTCTAGCAGACTCCATAAATGGAGATAATAATTTAATACACAACATTATTTCATACAACAAGAGAGTCAATACAGAAGGGAAGGACATCTGTCCTCTCCCTTGTACATGTTTATACTTGTAATGTGGTTGAAATGAATAGCAAGGACAACTATAATGGGAAAAATATGCTATTAAAGGGTAATATGCAGCCTAAGGGGTTTGTGAAAGGAAGGCCACAAGCTAGGCCTGGTGATTTTGATGAATCTGAATCCACTTATCCACTCACCTGGGTCTGATAACCCAAGCTGTGAAATCACATTATTATCCATCATTATCATCGCTGAAATATCAAGCATCTATAGTACAGCCATTTCCTGCTTCCTTTTAGCTTACTAGATTTAATGAGGTTCAACGTTACTAGTCAGAGACACAGATAAACAAACTACATATTCTCCAACCAGCTAACATGCTAACCAATCTTCAAAAGGCTGTTCTTTTCTAAATGACAAGATTCTAGAGGTCCTGTTCTATTTTTAAAGAATGAATGAGAATTAGTGGAGGACTCCAGAGGCAGGCAACCCTGAGTGCAAGTTCTGACTCTCCTGTTCATTAGCTGTGTGACTTGGCAAGTTATGCAACCAGAGTCCTGTTTTATAAAATGTGTTCATAATTCCTAGTTCACAGATTTGTGGGAAATAAAAGACCAAGCATATATAAAGGATTTAGTATACTGGCAATCACTAAGTATTGTTTAAAAAAAAAAAAAAAAAAAAAAGAGCTCTGTTAAACATTTTTTTAAATGATTATCTGATCCTCATGGCTTCAATATTAACTAGTAATAACAGCATGCCATTAATATGCATTAACTTCAGACTATAAGATAGAAAACATATCATGTTGCCTTCAAATTCCTGTGATTCTATAGGAAAAGCGGAAAGTTAGGCACTGAAAGGTTAAATGTACAGTTGCATAAACCTTGGTATACAACACGCTCCAGGAAATAACCTGGTACAATCAATGGCAAGGAGAAGCAGCAAGACAAAAGTCATCAAACTACAGAACAACACAATCACTGAGGCTGTGAAACCATTTGGTTGCTAATTTATATGTGTATAATGTATGTAGCATCTTCTTTTTCATTTTATTTTTTAAATTTTTTGAGACAGGGTCTCATTCTGTTACACAGGCTGAAGTGTAATGATGTAGTCATAGCCTACTGAAGCTTCAGTCTCCTGGGCTCAAGCAATCCTCCCACCTCAGCCTCCAGAGCAGCAAGGACTGCAGGCATACACCACCATATCCAGCTATTTTTGAAAAATTATTTTCATAGAGACAAGGTCTTGTGTTGATGACCAGGCTGGTCTTGAACTCTTGAGCTCAAGTGATCCTGCCACCTCAGCTTCCCAAACTGCTGAGATTACAGGCATTAGCCACTGCACCCAGCATATGTAGCATCTTCTATGGATTAATTGCTTCAGAGGGCTGATTTTATGCTTTCATCTAATTCTTTTATATTTTAAACAAACTGGAGTGTGTGCCTTTGTGTGTGTGTGTGTGTGTGTGCACATGCGCGTGCAAGCGAGTGAAGGAAGATCTACTTTTTCCAATTCTTTACATAGATGAACAGCATTATCAAGTCAAATTAATCATGTGGACTCAGTGTCATGTGGCTGGCTTATGCTTAGCTAACTGACAACCTTGAGAGGCAGATAGCAGACAACAAACATACTTGCCAAGAACTTATGAGTAAAATTATTGATAGGGCAGGTTTAAATTGAGCTTGTTCATGGTGCCTCATATCATGGCATTTATTAAGAACAGGCAGCAGCTTTTTAAATATGCCAAGACTCAAGAACCCACCTGCAAGCCAGCCCAGAAGGGCTTACTTTTACCTGAGCCAAATAGAATCATGCTGGTTTGAAAATATCTCCCCTACTGATTTGCCAAAATGCTTAAAATTCCCACTGTTGGGAAACTCGTTACCTTGAAGCATAGAAAAATTTCTGTTAAAATTTGAGCTTGTTTCCCAATAGAGTTAACCCACTTATACCTGCTATGGAATGAGTGAGATTATTTTATCACAAATTGTATATATTTACATGAGATCATAGAGCACAGCTCAGGAAACAGAAGACTAAGATGACTAATCAAGAAGTGGCACAAGAGTTTCTGGTGTGCAGAGAACAGACATTAAGGAATTCAAACAAACCGAGGGACATACCCAAGCCAATTATTACATGGTAACTTTAGCTAACAATAGTTCTTTCCCTCTAGTTTTTGTTATTAAAAATCCTACTGAGCAACCACTGGTGCCCAAGGAATCAAGCATTGTAGTAGGCTACTTAGGATATAATTCCTTGGAGGAATTCCTGGTTCTATGGGCCTATCTGCACGTATTTTGAAAACTAATTTTCCAGGGATGTTCTTTTCAGAAATCACAATCACTCCAGGGTAAGAACACTACAGGTCCAGAGGATTCAGACGTGTTAGGTGTCAGTGGCTTCCAGAAGGATATTCATAATAACCAAAGCTGAACAAGGATAGGACATTTGGCAAATGGTCTGGGAACCATATGCTTTTCCGAGCCAAGTACCTGTATCTGTTGAATATGGACATCAGCATAGCCTTTGTGTAAACAAATAGCTAAGATTTTAAGTTAACCAATCAAAAACACATCCTTCTTCTCCTTTTACCCCCAATCCCACTCCTCTCTATGTGCCTTTTCTAACAATTTTCTTTCCCAATGTTTGAACAATTTCCACACTTTTCCATCACAGGGCAATCTGCTTCTAAAGGTAAGAGGTGGTAGGTTTACACCAGGGTTCTCGGGTGGTTGTTAACCTTTGTTGGAGGAGGCTGGTACACCATATCTTTGCAAAGCTTGCATCTATCCTTGATAACTTCTTCCTAAAGAGAAAGTTCTCAGGTTCAAATTCTCAAAGAATGTTCATCAACAATCTGATCTCCTCAAAACACTTGCAAAAGGAAAACTGATACCCTGATAAAGTATATTAGAAATTAATAGATAATTTGGACTGTTTGCAATTTCCATAAAAAGTCTTATAAAACAATAGGCAACTACAAATTGCCCTTGTGGGGCAAGGCCAAGATTTCATTGCAATGATAACCTGAGGAATCAGAGGAAGCTCTAATATCCCCACTCTAACTTTTGCTCTGGGAAAAGTCAGGATGACAGTGTTGAAATTATTTAAAGAAATACAAAGTACTAAATTTTCTGGAAGAAATGGATAAGGAAGAACCTAAGAAAGAGCCTAAATTGCAGCCATTCTCTGCGATTATGAAAAAAAGTATCTATGGCTGGGCATGATGGCTCATGCCTGCAATCCCAGCACTTTGGGAGGTTTTGGTGGGCAGACTGCTTGAGTCCAGGAGTTTGAGACCAGCCTGGACAACATGGCAAAACTCTGTCTCTACAAATTATGAAAAATTTGCTGGGGATAGTGGCACATACCTGTAGTTCCAGCTACTCAGGAGGCTGATGTGGGAGGATGACCTGAGCCTGGGGAGTTGGAGGCTGCAGTGAGCCATGATCATGCTGCTGTACTCCAGCCTAGTCAACAGAGTGAGACTGAGACCCTGTCTCAGAAAAAAAAAAAAGGAAAAAAAACACTAGAGCATTTAATGGCTGGCTTATTTCCCACCTCAATTTACTTTCCAATTCAGAGCAAAATCTCATTTTAAAATGTTCTTTTTAGTCCCTAAGTACAGTTGGATATTCATTAAATCACATCTGAAGAATGCACAATGTATTCCATCCCAAAGCTGTGTTCCTGACTCTTGGATTGTATGAGATGAATGCCTCAATTAGGGCTGTCTTTCGAGTTATAACAAAGGCAGGTGTGTACAGACGTGCGAAGGTGAAGAGCAAGCAAGAGAAAAAGAGGAGTCTTGAAAGACAGTAACAACAGATTTAAAATATGGTCATTGTCACCCTTTGTAAACTCCATCACTGGGGAAGCTGCCCAGGTCAAGCCATCTCCTAAAAGCTGGACACTGATTGGAGTCTGGGTGGTCTCTGAGAGAGTCCCTCACTAATGTACAGGGTTTATATACAAATCTCAAAATGGCATAGCCATAGGGAACTGTGATAAAGCTGAAACTTGCTTGTGGGAGGAGAGGCAATATCAACTGTCTATCCTCTTCTAAGTCTTCCTTCCCACCGGGAAAAGATTCCAAACTGCCAACATCAATCTCAGAAGAACTAGTCCTCTCCATAGAGAGAGAATGCCCCAAATTCACCCTGTCACTAGTTCCAGATGTTTCTTATTATTAGTAGTAGGCCAGGTTTCACATGGTATGACTGTTATAAAGATAAATCAATTACTTCTCAAAAATCTTAAAATTGTTTTACATCTGTCTCAAGAAGGCTTTCTGAAGCTCCATGACATTCTGAATAAAGCACAAAGCTATGTGCTCTGTAATTTCCCAAAAAATCACAAACTCTTTAAGAAGAATGTGTGGCTGGGCATGGTGGCTCACATTTGTAATCCCAGCACTTCGGGAGGCTGAGGGGGGCAGATCACTTGAGGTCAGGGGTTCAAGACCAGCCTGGCCAACATGGGGAAACCCCCTCTTTACTAAAATTAAAAAAAAAATTAGCCAGGCATGGTGGTGTGCGCCTGTAATGCCAGCTACTCAGGAGGGTGAGGCAGGAGAATTGCTTGAACTCAGGAGACAGAGGGTGCAGTGAGCCGAGATCATGCCACTGCACTCCAGCCTGGGTGCCTGGGTGATAGAGTGAGACTCTGTCAAAAAAAAAAAAAGAGGAGGAGGAGGAGCAAACTCTGTGCTATCTTAAAAATGAAACCCTACAGAGGACAAAGGATTAGTTTTTGACTGTCTTGCATATAGTTCCCTTTTTCTTGGTAATGACACCCAAGTTGTCATTAGGCATCCATCTCCTCTCCATACAGTGTTTCAAGGGAAGCTGAGTAAAGCCACAGCTGTAAAGGGGATGGTGGTATTGGGGGAAGGGCCAAGACTGAGACTCATTCGACAAAATCCCATCACCCTCCACAGTGATCAGTTCAGTGATAGGCATATGACCTAAAATGGCCTAATCACATTGAAGCTCAGAAGTTCTTTTCTTTTCTTTCTTTCTTTTTTTCCCCTCCCCCCACAGACTAGGGAGGAAGTAGGTATGTCTTTCCCTGTTGGATTAGAATGAGGAATGAGATGCTCATGGCCAATTTAGGAATAGGAAGACAAGACCTGCTGAGAATAGAGCCAAGGCCAGGGAACTAGATTGAAATGGAGGGAGAGAAGGCAGATCTTGATCACAGTGTTTCAACTGTTGAAGCAAACCTCAGCTGAAATCAGCCCTACCTCCGTGGTCCAAACTGTCATCTTCACTGGTTAGTTTAATTTGATATTTCTGGTAACTTGCAATGTAAGCTATCCCAGCTGATCCAAGCATCTAATAAAAAATGTTTTCAAATAATCAAATAGGTGGTAAGTTACAGACAGAAGGAAGGAAGGAAGGAAGGAAGGAAGGAAGGAAGGAAGGAGAGCACTGAATCAAAAATAAAAATTTTCAATAACCAAATAGGGACATGTGAAACAATCTTTTTCTTCTCTGTCTAGTAACAACTTGTTTCGTTGTGTTTATTTATTTATTCATTCATTCATTCTTTTTTTGGTAACTACTCATTTGTCATTTCCTTGAAACAATTGATATGATAATATTCTCAGCTAAAGGTGGTTTGTGACTCGCAAAGACTGGTTGCAATACTATTTTTATGTAAAGTGTAAAATCTCAAAAAAAGTCAACTCACCAGAAAGAAAAATTTAGACAGATCAGATTTGGAGTGAACTATGCCCCACCATTCATGCATTTCTAGCCTAGTGAGAAACTGGTGTGCAGTGAGATTTGATCCACTTTCTAGAATAGAAAATATCTATCTAGGCCAGAATATGGTGGTGACAAATGGCTGAACCACACCAACTCGCACTGCTCAGCTGCCTCTCGTGGCCAGCCCACCTCTGGCCTTGTCACCTGCCAGTCTAGCCAATCTCCATAAAACAAAACAGCCATTTCAAGAGAAGAAGCAGGTTCCTACATATGGTCATAAAACCATGTAGAGCCGCTCAACCTGCTGCAGGGCACGTCCCATTCTGCTCAGCAATGAGAAGAATCCAAGACTATAGTGGTTTTTCACCTTATCAAATGCTCCTCAGAAACCCTCACAGAGTATTGTCTCCAGCTTTTTAACAAACAGGTATGGACATATTCAAATTTGGAAATTAACTTGTAGCTATAAGACATGAGGCAGTGGATGAAATTTTAATAAATATTTAAAATTTTACCCAAGTATATCATAGATATGGTCTGTCCATCTGCCATTCCACACTATCTAATGTCCAGTTGCTGTGATAATGCTGTCCATTTGTAGCCGTGAGCATGGTAGGTGCAAAATAACTTTTGTTAAATGAATTCACCATGTTTACTGAACACCAATTAAGTGTCCAGCAATGTATTAGGGGAAATGAAAAGCAAACATGAAGGTGCCAGAAGTGAATCTCTCTTGGGGAGTTTGCGTTTGAACAAGAACACAATACACTGTGAAAAATTTAAAACATCTACATGAAAGAAGCACAGACTAACAAGGTTACAAGGGACTGCAAATGTATGCATTAAGACAATTCTAGCAGGACAACCTGCTCAGATCTGAGAGAGGTTAATCCAAGAAGTCTCACTAAGGAGGTGAACTTTTCTTGATTCCCAAAAGCAGGGTTTAGGTGGAAGCACGAGACTAGCATTCATGGAGAGGAAACACAGGCTCTTCAAAGATGCCCTGTCTCTGCATTATAGATCAAGTAACTAGCACAGTATCTGCAACTTAATTAGACATTCAGTAAATGTTTGTTGAATAAATGACTGACACTCAATAGGCATTTGTTGAATAATAAGTGAGTAAGTACACAAATGCATTCTACTGACTAGTAGATATTAGAATTCATCTGCAAGATAGTCAGGAAATCTAAGCACTAGTTTGAAGAATATATGGAGATTAGGGAGGGGAGTGGATGAAGCTGACTTTATGCTAAGAAACTAGAGAGTTTGCCTTGCAAATACCAAAGGAAAGGGGTAAGTTGAAAATATCGTGGGTGTATAACACAGGGGATGAGAGAGGTCAAAATATGGTAACAGGTGCCACCCACTGTGTAATTCCCAGGGCTCCCCGACCTGCTGTTTTGCTTTCTGCCAGGGTAGCTTATGCTGTTGGACAGCACGCGGGTGGTGTTTACACCAGAGGAGACCATCTGGAAATGCAATCAGAGACCTGAACCTCAGGGGATTATTGGACCCAGTCGAGCATGAAAGGAAGATCTGTGCCCAGAGCTCTTTGGTTCTGCCATGACCTTAGCTCCACGCAGCTATAATTTTGATCCTTTAATGTAACTAATTCAACTACAGTAACTTTTGCAGGCTCCAGCTCAGTCAATTGTCATCAAAGAGCAGGAACTATATTGAAGCAGGTAACAAAATAGTAAAAAGCAAGTTATTTCCCAAACTACTCTGGTCACTCATCATCAATTACTGAGCAGAGATGGTTTTGTCCTGGAAATTCTATAGGACAAACACATGTCGTATATAATGCCACAAATACACATCACAGACAATGTGATTTTAAAATGGAATCATATCAAAAATACCTGAATGAGTCTTTCAAAATATCTGTGAACTCATACAAACTTCAGACCTTTCCGGCCTTACTAACACTATGATAATGTATGTGGCAGAAGCACCTTCACAGGCTCAAATCATTCAATGCCTGAACCATTGTATATTCTTCAGTTTTTAAAATTAAATTTCCTGCTGGCCACAGACAGATCCCCCTGGGACATACCCTCATTTCTTTAAACCCTGAAGTAAGACTAATTTTCCTGGCTGGATCTTATGAATATAAGGCCAGATCTTTATCATGCTAAAATGTAGACCAGCCTACACACAGGAAGATTCCCATACAGACGGCCATGAACACTGTCAATCTCTTTGGGAATGGTTACACAATTCTGTCTAATGATGCAATGAAAGCCAGACTCTCAAAAGCAAACAATCAAACAAAGAGAAAGAAGAAGAGAGGTAAAAGAAAAAGTTGAGGCAGAAATAATTTATCTTCTTTTTGAGTAAAATTTGCCTAGGAAAGCTACCCAAGTGTTGCCAGAGGAAAATTGTATTTGTGATAGCTGACCTTCAAATAGATTCCTGATATTTATCATCTAAAATTCAAGCTACAGAAACTCAGCCTTTCACATTAAGAATTTTAACCATGCTGTTGTGTTTATCTTGTCCAACTGATTATGCAAAAATCTTACTATTATTCACCCATTAGAATTCATTCCAAACTCCACATTATTTTGTAGAGAAAGAAGAAGAGGATCACCTCACTAAGGAAACTAAAAAAAAAAAAAAAAAAAAAAAAAAAAAAAAAAAAAAAAAAAAAAAAAGGCCCGTTTTCTCCCAGTGACTGTGGAAGACCATATGGAAAGTTTTACTCAAATGGTCACTGCTCTTCTATGACAAATACTTTGCATAATTGTAGCAGTTAGACCTAAGACTGCTCAAATATTGGCGGAAACTATCTGACACTTCTTCACTTACTTTCAGGTACAATATCCATGATACTAAAAACAGTGTATCTGCTGTACAGTGGTGCTTTATTGGCAAGATTGTTAAATTACAAAAGCAGTCAGTTTTATGAAAAATATAGCTTCCCACCTTCTGTTATGATACCTTGAACTAGAAAAAACAAATGTAGGCCGGGCGCGGTGGCTCAAGCCTGTAATCCCAGCACTTTGGGAGGCCGAGACGGGTGGATCACGAGGTCAAGAGATCGAGACCATCCCGGCTAACACGGTGAAACCCCGTCTCTACTAAAAAAAAAAATACAAAAAACTAGCCAGGCGAGGTGGCGAGCGCCTGTAGTCCCAGCTACTCTGGAGGCTGAGGCAGGAGAATGGTGTGAACCCGGGAGACGGAGCTTGCAGTGAGCTGAGATCGGGCCACTGCACTCCAGCCTGGGCAACAGAGCGAGACTCCGTCTCAAAAAAAAAAAAAAAAAAAAAAAACAAATGTAATTCTAGCAAACAGCCAGCAAACCCACAGGCCAAGGGCTTTCATGGTCCCTTAAAGCTCAGTTTTTCCTAGTTTTTAGGTCACTGCCTGCCAAAGCCCAGTGAACAATCTTCCTTCCAGTAGGTTTATAAAATTATCTTATGAAGGAGGTATATCAATTAGAATTGGATTGAGCATCATACAACTAAAACAAAAATAAAACAAAATTAACAAGCCTAATATAACTGCATTTATCTCTCAAACAAAGTAACAAACATCATAAAACTGCTTCTCTCTCAAATGAAATAAATCCAGAAAGAGGCTATTTGAAGGCTGAAATGGGACCTGCAGGTCATCAGAGTCCACACCCAAGCACTGACCTCCATTCTTCAGGTCACCTCCTGTCCTGGGACAGTGACTGAAACTCCACCCACCAGGTGATGTTATTCCAGGCCAGAAGGAGGAGAGGTAGGAAAGTGTATTAGTCCGTTCTCATGCTGCTATTTAAGACATACACAAGACTGGGTAATTTATAAAGGAAAGAGTATTAATGGACTCACAATTCCACATGGCTGGGGAGGCCTCACAATTATGGCTGAAGATGAAGGAGGAGCAAAGGCATGTCTTACCTGGCGACAGGAAAGAGGGAGCATGTGTAGGGGTGTAGGGGAACTCCCCTTTACAAAACCATCAGATGTTGTGAGACTTATTTACTATCATGAGAACAGCACAGGAAAGACCCATCCCCATGATTCAATTACCACCCACTGGGTCCCTCCTGCAACACACAGGAATTATGGGAGCTACAATTCAAGTAGAGATTTGGGGACACAGTCAAACCATATCAGAAAGCAAATTCCTCTCCTGCCAGCTGTATCTGCTGTCTTGCAGGATGTCCCAGAATTCTCATACAAATTCTATTTACATCCCATTGACCTGAGACCCACGGGTTCACCTAGGTATAAGACTAGGCAATGTAGCCTTTTATCCCAGCTGGCAATGTGCATGACTCAAAAACAGGGTTCTATTTATAGGGGAAAATAGAATATGGGGTTAATCCAAGAAGTCTTATGAAGGAGGTGAACTTTTCTTGATTTCCAAAAGTAGGATATAGGCGGAAAGCACAAATCTAGCATTCATAGAGAGGAAGCACAAGCTCTTCAAAGAGTCCCCATCCCCACATTGTAGCTCAAGTAACTAGCACAGTATCTGCTACTTAATTAGACATTCAGTAAATGTTTGTTGAATAAATGACTGACACTCAATAGGCATTTGTTGAATGCCTAAGAGTGAACCAATAGTCTATGACCGTGTCATAGGGGGTGCCTCTAAATGTAATGACAAAAGTTACAGACTACTTGAATTTCGAAGGTGGATGACATAAGTTAACTTGCCATCCAAGCTTTGTTCTTTCTCTCTCCTCCCCTCTTTTCCTGTCTCTTTCCTTTTTATGATACTTTCATGTCTGTCTCTTCTCTATCTTAGACAAGTTGCTTAACTTCTCTGTGCCTCAGTTCCTTCCTCCAAAAGATGGCAAAAACAATAGCCCTGACCTCAGGCTGTTGCAAGGATAACTATGTTAATACTGTACTCATTTTTAGTAATTCTTCTGCTCAGACACTCTCCTTCCCCTGCTCTTTGAATGTATTCTCATCTTTCGTAAACTAGCAACTAGAAAACCTTATGGGTAAAATACCTGTTTTTTTTTTTGTTTTTTTTTTTGAGACGGAGTCTCAGTCGCCCAGGATGGAGTAGAGTGGTGCAATCTCCATTCACTGCAAGCTCCGCCTCCTGGGTTCACGCTTTTCTCCTGCCTCAGCCTCCCAAGTAGCTGGGACTACAGGCGCCCACCACCTCACCCAGCTAGTTTTTGTATTTTTGGTAGAGTAGGGGTTTCACCGTGTTAGCCAGGATGGTCTTGATCTCCTGACCTCATGATCCACCCGCCTTGGTCTCCCAAAGTGCTGGGATTATAGGCATGAGTCACAGTGCCCAGTCAGTATAAAATACTTTTAAAAGGCATTTGCTATATGCCTTAATTAATAGTTTGAGCCCTGGGTTATCAATTTTCAAATCAGGTGATTCTTTTTACCTGCTTGACTACAATTAATAAAAACAACTAATAAACACAAAAAATATGCAATATAACTAAATTTAATGTTTTTCTTTTCCTGTCATGTGGTTATTTTTCTTCCTCACATCAGTGACTCTCAGTAAGAAATATTATTTATGTGATATAGAAGGGGATTTTTTAAACAAATCAATCTTCCTAATGTTCACACATGGTCTGTGTTGTGTATGTGTGTATGCTGAAACTCATTGCAAATTTAACAAATGGCTAATGTGAATATTTAGGAAGTGGTATGCTTTCTTTTTTTCTTATTAAACATAACTTCCTTTCACCAATTATATTGTTAATAAAACAATTAGCTTTACATGCATCTGCAGAAACATAAATTTACTTTAATCACCTCTTTTAAAATATCCAAAGGGATTCAGACAACAAGATATGTAAAGCTATTTCTTCCATTTATAAACTGCTAAGATTTATTGATCTCAGCCAACCCAGAAGTAGGGGCCATTGATGAAAATGCATCACCAATGCATATGAATGTAGCAGCTACTTCCAACTCTGATCCAGGAAAGGATTTAGAAATGGTCAAAGTGATTTTCAATATATTTATTTTGCCTGACAAGGCCCCTGAGGAATTCAAAGCAGTTTCTGCACCTTTCTAGGCCTAGAAATAGAAGAAGACAAACTGCTAAAAGCTTACAATCATAGACATAAAACAGAATGGATTCTTATAAGAACCAAGACCTTTGGAGTTAGATAGATGTTATATTCAGAAGCTTTGCCTCTTCTAGGCTGTATGTCTTTAAATTATTCTACTTTTAAGCTTCTGTTCCCATTTTAAAATGGAATAATGATAGCTACTATATGAAGATTTTCATGAAAGTTAAATAAGACAATGTAAGTGAATTGCCCACATTGCAATAATCAAAGTTACTTTTCTTTCTATCAGTGGAAAGTAAAATCATGGCATAGATTTGGTCAGTATGATACAGTTTTCAAAGCATTATGACAGTTTCATTTGCTCAGTTACATTTTGTTTATTATGGACAAAAGTGTTTACTTACATCCAAAGGCATGTGTTAAAGTCTGCTGGAAATTTCACATATCAACACATCATTTCCAAGTATTGAACTGACCTGACCAGATGTTAAATATGCCACGAGACTAATAGTGATGGATTCCTTTAAAAGCAAACAAACTCTTCCAATAAACGTTGTATAATATAAAACAATGTAGTATTCAGGCTTCCAGCCAGCTGTAGTTCACATGATTTTAGCATAATAAAACATAATAAAACTGAATTTATTATGGCTTGAGTGGGACACCCTTTAAGTTTCTTGTAACCAACATTTTCTTGATGTTGAGATGGCAGTAGCAGTAAACTGCAAGATGCCTATAGCAGACTGTTAATTAGGTCAAGGATCAGTATGGGGTTACTGATTCAAAAGATACCCTGCCAATACATCCTCGTCCTGCTGACATTGTTTTGGAGGAAGCCATCAGTCACTTGGTGCTAGAACTCCAAAAAAAAAAAAAAAGAGAGAGGAAAAAAAAAAGGAACAAGGACAGCATTCAAGCAAGTATAAACAAAACTACCACACACACATACATACCTTTGGTCATAATTGTTAGAAAGGATTCCATCTCTGCTTGCTGTCAGAGACTCTATATTAATTTGGTTCTGTATCTTTTCTGCCATTTTTCACTTAAAAAATGTCAGGGCTAATATTTGTAGCCACATCAATTCATAAAACATGGCCTCCTCTGTTGGCTTCTTGGGTACCAATGAAAATATTGATGGTAAAACCTTGCCTGAAAGTGCTGCTAAAAATAAACTTCATAAATTTCTCATGCCATTGTTATTTATCTCCTGAGACTGTTTCTATTTGCAAAACAAGACACCTTCATCTAACACCCCTGCATATGAAACCAAACTGTAGACTTCCAAAATAAGAATATAGAAACAAGAATTCAAAAGACCTAAGTTTGTATCTGGCTGCCAAATTAATTATTAATTTTTGTCTGTCAAACCAGGGTCTGCCTTTTTAATAGGTTAAACATCAACCTATTACCTAAAACAAACCAAAAACACTTTGCTTTTTAGAAATTTCCAGTATGATTGGGAGGCATAGTGGCTGCTGTGCTATTACTACTCACAAATACACAATTTCCTCAACCTATAGACATCAGGTTTGGCCATTTGCCTCATTGTGATCAACAGACTATGAGCAGAAGTGACATTGTCGCTGTTTTTTTTAAGAGAGGGAGACTTACTCTCTCACCTAGTCTACAATGTCAGCATAACTATCTCTCCAAACACTCTCATCAAAATGAGAACTGGTTGGTTACAGAAAAAAAAATGTGAGCATCTGCAAAGATAATCAAATGAAACTACAACATTTATCCTCTGTCTTCCACACTCTTAGTGCTCCTAAGATAAAGTTCTGTTGAGTGATATCGTATCCACAGTAATTAGAGTTCAGGGAAATGTTTGAGGCAATACTCTAATTACAAAGATAAGTCATTGGAAATAGCTCAGATGATCATGGTCTAGCTCAAGTTTTTTGTTTGTCATGTCCAATCAGAGGTTCAAAAACATGCATTATGCCCCAAGTTTCCCTTAAATCAAATAAAAGTGCCTGCCCTTCTATTGGTCAGTGGAAATGAAGCTCTAATCTGATTACAGACAAAGATATATTGTGTATGTGTAAAGAAAAAGTAGTTTACAGTTTTTCAACTTGAAATAAATATAAAAAGGCTGCTTAGACTGGGAGGCAAAATAGCACACATAAACCAGGTTTCTAGTCTTGGATGCACTTCAAAACAATGATTCCCACAACCCCTTTTCACGAATATCCCTTTGACACTGTAAAGACGTTAAGAAAAGTGAGAATTCATGCTTCCTGGTTTCTCTCTAACACATAAAAATGACATAAGTGTGTTTGGATTCCCGCTGTGTTTTTTTCACGTACATCAGACTCTGAGTCATGCTACTCCCAGAAAAACCTGATGAGCCTTGCATTTCCTGTAAGTAGAGGGTAAGACAAATATTAAATAAATGAAACTACTCTGGGCATGAGTTTAGAAAACTGTCAAAAAGAACTTAAGGGTCCAAAAATGTGCCCACAAAATTGGTATGTGAGGTACTTCAGCCTCACAAATGCTTTTCTGATGCTCTTTTTACTATCTTTAGAAATAAGATAACCGAGAAAAAGATCTTAAACTCAGCCAACGTGGGAGTAGAACTATTCTGGGATTGCTAATAGCCATGATGCTTGTAGTTCCATAAAAGGATGGGAAATCTGGCTCTTATTCCAGACATCAGAGGTAAAGAATTGGCCTTAGCATTCAATTGCACAGTGTGCCTTTCTAAAACATTAGTGACTTGAGAACCACAAGCATACCAAAAAGATATAAAATTAATCACACCAGAATGAGAAACTTAAATACAGTCAGCCCTTTATATGTATGAGTTTTGCATCTGTGGATTCAAAAATATCCCCCAAAACATTCCAAAGCATTGCATCTGTATTGAACATGTACAAACATTTTTCTTGTCATATTCCCTAAACAATGCAAATACAACAACTATTTACATAGCACTTACACTGTATTATGTATATTATATGTAATATAGAGATGATATAAAGTATACAGGAAAATGGGCTAGGTTACATGCAAATACTATGCCATTTTATATCAGAGACTGGAGCATCCATGGATTTTGGTATCTTTGGGACATCCTGGAACCAATTCCCCAAGGGTATCAAGGGACACTACTTGCTATACCTCCATATACCACTCCTGTTTCACACTTCGCTTGATTTTGCTTTTGGAAGGCCTTAATGCTTGTATACCCAGACAATATGAATTGGAATCTATTTTGTAAGATAAAGTATACAAAACATAAAATCCCCAGACAACTTGAGATATGCATATCCTACATGTAATTATTAATCTATAAAATTCTTTTCTCAAGAAATGTGTAAGTTTTTAATTCGCTAATTGGTTTAGATAAGTTCCAATGCTCATAATTCTAGTTTACAGGTTCAATCCCTACCACATATTCCCAGAACTTCGTATAATAATGTACTAGGTACCATTGATTGAGAGACAATTCTCTGTGAACACATTCACATTTCTGCGTGATCTGGGGTTTCTTAGCAAAAAGAGTACTGGCAACTTTGGTTAAAGAATGACTGAATGGACAGTATGTCTCAGAAGTAAAAGACAATGAACTTTTCCTGAGAGATTTAGAGATGTGTCTCTCTGGAGCCATATGCTCATGAAATAAAACCTAGAGGCATCTTTTTACTCTCCCCGAGAGTCATTTGCTTACATGCCAGAATACATACAAGTCTTTCTATCTCCGGAGGGGAAGAAGGGCAGATGTGCCCAGCTGTCCTGTGTAAGCTCCAAGTTTCATAATTTCAGGGTTCCTCTCATGCAGTGCAACACTGCCGCCCATGGGGATGGATATCTGGCCCTCATCGCGTTACTCCACAGGAACTAGGGCTGGAGGAACTAGTGCTAAGATGTTCTGTGATTAATACACAATCTGTTCTCTGATCTAGAGATATCTATTCCCTAATAGCATATGACTAAATATATAAACATCACTGTTCATCACACAAAGGAAGTATCAGTTATAATTCCTAGAGGCAGACTCACTTTTCTCCCCTGATATCTTGCAAATTTGGTCTTTTGGACATATTGTGGAGATGACCTGGGTAAGAGGAGTGTAAAGATGAGAAATTTGATGTAAAGATGAAGAATTTGAATGATGAGTGGAACTGTAAAGATTTAACAAGATCTTGAATTTTTACCTATAATTTGTATTAATGTATAATCCTGTATTGTAAACCGTTTCTCAAGTCAACAGTTAAGCGGCTAATTACGAAATGTGAGCTTATGTGAGGCTTGGTTGAACTGTTCCATGTCTAGAGGAAATTGGCTCAGATCACTTACTTTATCATTTGTTGTTTAAAGGACTATTACTAAGACACAAAACCAAAAAGGAGGGAAATTGGCTATTGATAGGATGAGATTCCTAATTCATAGTTCACTGTGATTAATGTTATTCCCTCGAATTCTTCCAAATTCAATACTTAACAACTGTGTAGGGGGTTGAAAATATAAACAACATGTAAAAGTTTGGGAAAAGAGGGTGCTTTTATTAGAAGGAAAGGATTCTGGGTATGGCCAGTAATGAATGCAAAGCAAGAAATGCCATAAAATGTATGATATTTTAAATAAAAAGCACAAAATACATATCCAACATTAGAAGTATAGATCAACCTATAGTATTGAACTCCTATACTATACAGAGTCTAGGAGTTTAATTCCCTTCTTAAAACATGTAACAATATGTTTTTCAGAAATATCTGATAGATTTTGTTTTATATTTGAATCACCAAATAATTCTTTTCAAATTTATTTTATTTTTAGAGGCAGGGACTTGCTCTGTCACCCAGGCTGGAGTATAAATAGCGCAATCATAGCTTGCTGTAACCTGGAATTCCTGGCCTCAAGCAATCCTCCTGCCTCAGCCCACCAAGTAGCTGGTGACTACAGGTCTATGCAACTGTGTCGGCTCAAATAACTCTTTAAGTTTTTGTTTTGTTTTTTGTTTTGTTTTGTTTTTGAGACAGAGTCTCCATCTGTCACCCAGGCTGGAGTGCAGTGGCATGATCTCGGCTCACTGCAACCTCCACCTCCCGGGTTCAAGCGATTCTCCCTCAGCCTCCCAAGTAGTTGGGACTACAGGCGCATGCCACTATGCCTGGCTAATTTTTTATATTTTTAGTAGAGATGGGGCTTCACAGTGTTAGCCAGGATGCTCTCAATCTGCTGACCTTGTGATCCGCCCACTTCAGCCTCCCAAAGTGCTGGGATTACAGGCGTGAGCCACCGTGCCCAGCCTAAGTTTTTATAACATATGGAACAGGAGCCCCCAACTCCCAGGTTACTGACTGGTACTGGTGCATGGTCTATTAGGAACCAGGCCACACAGCAGGAGGTGAGTGGCAAGTGAGCGAGTATTACGGCCTGAGCTCTGCCTCCTGTTAAATCAGTGGCAGCATTAGATTCGCATAGGAACATGAACCCTATCGTGTACTACACATGTGAGGGATCTAGGTTGCATGCTTCTTATGAGAATGTAATGCCTGATATCTGAGGTGGAACAGTTTCATCCCGAAACCATCTCCCTTCCCCAACCCCACTCCATGGCAAAATTATCTTCCATTAAACTGGTCCCTGGTGCTAAAAAGCTTGGGGACTGCTGACATAGACTATACGTCAGCATGTAAAATGTTAAAGGACTACTTCCCTCATGTAATGTGTATACAAGACCATAAAACCTACTTGGTGGGAGAAGGCGTAAAATATAAAAATTGTTTTAATAGGAATCCATCATGAACCCAGAAATCCTCATGTCAACAAATCATTCCAATTTAATTTGACCCAGCACCTGACTACAAGTGTGTACAAATTAGTGAGTTATTAAGTTAATACTGATTCATCTTCCTTGATGTCATGAGTAGTCTTAAGAAATTTATACATGCTGATCTTTTGATTACTTTTTTTTAGAGGCTCGATAAATATCTTTTTTATAACATCCTTGTGAATTACATATTTGCTGGCACAAAAGTAGCAACAGCAAAATCATTAGTTGCTCCATAAAATCAGTTCTTCATCTCTCAAAACTGTTTCAACCTAACATGTAGAAGAATGAAGTGGGTCTCCTAAAGTAGATTAAAAATATAAAATAAATATTATTTGTGCATAAAGATGATTCTCTGAGGAATGTACATTCAAGAATAAGAGGTATAATTCCAAAGTTCTCTAATACCTTACAAAAGAAATTTCAGACAAGTCTGATTTTAAAGTACATGAGCTTGCACAAATCTGAAACATGTCCTATTTCTACGTAATGCAACTTAAAATGAACAACTTTTGTTTTACAGGATGTTTAATGCTTTTGTTTGTATTAGGAAAATAGTTCCTTTTTAATCACATGCCTCAGTGCTTAGAAAGTTTAAACATAGAGTGAAGAAAAGTCAACTAAAAAGGGGATATTCCTAGCTCTACTACATCATAGACTGATTTTTTTAAATAAAGAAAAATGCAAATGTAAAGAAGATTTTCTAATTTATCTAACAGCATGTTTCCCCATTCAAATGCAAATGCTCTCCATATGTTCTGACTTTGCACGTGTAATAAATATTATATGAAGGTGACTTGGTGACCCCACAAATGGGCTCGAGTCAATAATTTCAGATGCTAGAAGAAAATGGAGTGTGTAGCTAGGCTGTAATTTGTCACCTCCATGGAATGCCTCTAGTCCATCCCAATGGTGTCTAAGCCTGGTCCAGGGCCCCCTGTTAGGAGTCTCTGTGAGACAGCAGAAAAAGACAGAGAGGAACAAAAGCATTATTCCATGGTGAGAAGTGCTCAAATTAGAGAGAACATTCTTAGGTGCACTAATGCAGAATCCTCCTACACAGTTTCATTGTTGTCATTTTTGTTCAACAACATTTGCCAAGTTCTTTAGGCCTTAGGGAAGCTCTGTCAGCTTTGGTAGATACTTTATGCAAGCATTGCTTAGAGATGCATCATGCCAAAAGATATAACCTCATAACTAGTCACTCTTGGAGAATTTTTTATAATGAGGGACATTTCAATTTTATGTTCAATATTGTTTGAACAATGACAAATTTTTAAAAATATGTGTATAGCCTATCTTCTGCCTTTTGGAACTTATCTAATTCTCATAACATCTAAATCAATCAGCATGTGAATAAAAATAAAATATGAATTTTTATAGATGTCAGGAAAAATGTCAAGGAAACACTTAACTGGGCTTTGTGTTTAGGGCTGAAGAGGCAATGGCATTCATTTGGCATTTCTTCTAATGATATCCCAGTAGAATAGCACAAGCCTCAGAGATAAAGTGGAGCCAGAAGCCCTAAATTCCAGTCCTGATTCTGCTCCTAATTAGCTGACTAAGCTTAAGAAAAATCATTCAAACTTCTTGAGACTCGGAATTTTAATATCTACCTTGTCTAGTTCACAAAGTGGAGATACAAAGAAATAATATGCTCCAGATTATTTAGAAAACTTTTACAGGACCATATAAATGTAAAATGTGTCAGGACATCTTGGTCATAAGGTGGTAATAATATGAAAATTCATATGCTTGTTTCTAAATGTTGAGAGCTTTTCTACTTCCTTAAAGGTACTTAATAAGAGGAGGAAAGGAAGAAGGAATTATAAGCATTTAAACTTAAGAATCTAAGTAAGAATCATGCTGGAATTCAGGTGACTTGGATGTGGCTTAGGATCCGTGGGGTGGACCCTCATCAGAAGAGAGGATAGAGATGACCCTGGAGAAAAGGAATCAGAGCTAAGGACAGGTGTTCCCCCAACAGCAGGGACATACATCCCTGGCCTCAGTTGAGGTGCACATGCCTGAGTCTTAGGATGAAGGAGTTAAATAATGACAGAGAAAGTCTAATGATGTTAATTTGCTAAACATAAGCAATAATTACAGGTACTGTGACTTCAAAGGTAAGAAGTGACATTAGTGGTATCAAAGCCAAATCTATACTTCATAATAAATTAATATGCAGAATATATAGAGAACTCCTAAAATTCAACAACAAAAAACACTGACAATTCAATTTGAAAATAAGCAAATGCTGAATACACAGACACTTCTCCAAAGAAGATACTGAAATGACTGACAAGTACATGAAAAAATGCTTAACATCATTAACCACTATAGAAATACAAATAAAAATTATGAGATACCACCTCACACCCATTACTATCAAAAGAAAAAAAAAAACTCCAAAAAAAATTAGGCTGGTGCAAAAGTAACTACTTTTAATGGCAAAAACCACAATTACTTTTGCAACAAAATGTAACAAATTTTGGTGAGAATGAAAAGAATTGGAATGTTTGTATATTGCTGGTGGAAATGCAAAATGGTACAGATGCTATGGAAAACAGTATGGTGATTCCTCAAAAATATAAACACAGAATTATTGTACGATGCAGCAATCTACTTCTGGATATATACCCATGAGAACCGAAAGCAGGGACTCAAAGAGATATATGTCCATTCATGTTTATAGCATTATTCGTGATAGATAAAAAGTGGAAGCAACCCAAGTACCCGTGGCTGGATGAATGGATGAGCAAAATGTGGTATAGCCATACAATGGATGATTATTCAGTCCTAAAGAAGAAAAATACCCTGAAGTATGCTATAACATGGATGAACCTTGAGGATATAATGCTAAGTGAAATAAGCCAGTCTCAAAAAGATGGCATACCACTGCACAATACCACTTTAATATGAAGTAGTTTGAATAACCAAAATCATAAAGACAGACAGTAGAATAGTGGTACCTGGGGCTTAAGTGAGGGGGAGTGGGGAGTTATTGCTTAATGGGTAAAGAGTTCACCTTTTTAGTTTTGTAAGATTAAGGGAGCTATGGCAATGGATTTTGGTGATAGTTCCGCAACATTATAGATGCATTTAATACCAGTGAATCATACGTTTAAAAATAGTACATTTTATATTATATTTTCATACAATGAAAAAAAAATTGAAGAGAAACAAACAAAGCTGTACCTTTTGCACAGACATCAAAACCATGGTCTGTACATTACTAGCCTAGTCCAGGGTGTGGGTCCTCCCAGCAGATGTTAAAATAACAATCCAGGAGAAAAGGAAAGAAAAATTACCATTTTTATTTGGGTGTTCAGGAATAATTTGGGAGAAAAGATTTGCAGGGGGGCACCATTTGGATAGGAGCAGAACAAGAGAAATATGCTTCCTTGACAATTATTGTAGCCTGAATTTTACCCACATGCAAATAAGCCTTAAGAAACATTGCAGATAAATGGAAACATTAAATTGAAAAGAAAGATTTTGAAGACACAGTATATACTTGCCAAAGGTATTTATTAATATTTATTATTATTAATTATTTAGTTATTTAAATTATTTAATATTCAATTTTTAAATTATTTAATATTTAATTTTAAGATATTTAATATTTATTAATTATTAGGAGAAACATGGCCAGTGGCACACACAACCATATAATATTCCCCATGAACAATCCCAATGTTTAACAAAATATTTCATGACAGTTATTTATCTGATCCTAAGAATATTTAGCAAACGAGTCCTATGTGCCAGACCTTGCACTGAACACTTTTATGTGCATTACCTAATTTAGCTCTCCCAAAAAAATCTACAAAGTGGTTTCAAGCCCGCCTACAGCCCAATTTCACAGTTGAATAACTGAGGTCCAAAGAGATATTATGAATTTTCTAAGCTCAGGCAACCAGAAAAGGAACTGAGCCTGGAGAACTAACTGACCCATGATACCCACTGGATCCCAGATACTGCACTGGGTGTTTTATTCCAGGTAGCTAGAGATGACTAGTAAAGATGACTCATCAGTGAGTATGTCTTCATGATCAATGGGCTGGGAAGACATCTAAAGCTTCAACAAGTTCACAGATGTAGGAAAAGACAGAGACCATGTGTATGCCAGGTATATTCCATGTCATAGTTCCTGGCTCCAGCTACATTTCATAATTTTGTATCTGTATAAAACTCTGTGAGGCAATAAAGATTAGGTGCTGAAAACATTGCTTTTGAAGAGTGTTTCAAAGTTTGTGTGTGAGCTCAAACTGGTTTTTCACTAGTATGTAGTAAGTTGGGAAGTGACAATCCCCTGAGACTTTGCTTATTAATTTGTGAAATGAATGATGAAGCATAATCATGATACTTGACATGATGGGATTGTTGTGAGAGTTAAATGGAATAAAGTTATTGAAGCATTCAAGAAAATTCCTGGCCAGGCATGGTGGCTCACACCTGTAATCCCCATACTCTGGGAGGCCAAGGCAGGTGGATCACTTGAGCTGAGGAGTTCAAGACCAGCCTGGACAACATGACAAACCTTGTCTCAACAAACAATACAAAATTTAGCCATGCATGGTAGTGCACACCTGTAGTCCCAGAAACTCAGGGGGTTGAGGCAGGGGGATCACTTGATCCCAGGAGGTTGAGACTCCAGTAAGCCATGATCGTGCCACTGCTCTCCAGCCTGGGAGACAGAGGGAGACCTGTCTCAAAAGATTAAAAAAAAAAAAAAAAAAGAAAGAAAGAAAAGAAAACAAAATTCCTGTAACAAAGTCAATGATCAAAGTGGCAGCAACTTTCTCATCAGAAAGTAAAAATTGTGTTAATGCCAACAGACTTAGAGCATTAATTGAAAGGATAAATGCTTGAAGCAACTGATACCTAATTTTCTGGAAAATGATCATTATGCCGTGCATGCCTGCATCAAAGTATCACATATACCTCATACATACATTCACCTACTATGTACCCACAAAAATTGAAAAATATATTTTAAAGTAAAAACTGTTCTATACTGTTTCAAGGTAATATGTAATCACTTTATTCTTACCTTTCAAGAACTAGAAATGTTCATCCTTGCTTATATGCAAAATATATAATATTAACAATTTTAGTAAACTATGATGATAAATATATAGAGAAGTAATCAAAACATAACTGACAACATATAGTATAGCCATGAGGGGCAGCTGTGGACAGCAGAGAGTGATGAGAATGTGGAAAAGAAAACACTGGCTCAGATGCTTTTCAAATTCTTGCTTCAGTTTTCTCATCAATACAATGATGTGTTTCCACCAGGTAGTTTCAATGGTCCTATCCAACTTGAAAAACCTATGCGTGTCTATTGATTGTCAAGCATTTTTGATCATCACACTTGGACTACGAATAAACAGACAAATAATTACCGGATCCAATTTAATGACAAATTTTGCTCTCTTGATATCTGCTCTACATTTCAATTCCTTTTCTATTGCTCTCTTTCTAAGCTTACCCAAAGCAGTGCAGTGCTTAAGAGATAAAGCGCCTGAAATAGCGAAGAAAGAAAGAGGAGAGGACAGGAGTGGGAAGGGAAGGGGAGGGGAGGGAAGGGGAAGAGACAGAAAGGGATAGGAAGGGAGGAAAGGGGATGGGCAGGGAGAGAGAGATTAAAAAGGAAGAATGAGGAAGGAAAGGAGGAAGGAAGAAAGAAAGAAAAAAGGAAGGAAGGAAGAAAATGAAATGAAATAGACTGGAAAATCCCCAAATTGGGTATTCCAGTTTCAAATCAAGAAGTAACCATTAAGCTGTCCCTAGAAATCCCTGTTGTGAGACTGTCTAATCTAGTGGTTCTCTAAATGTTATCCTAGGAGCAGCAGCCACATCACCTGGGAATTTAATGGAAATGCATATTCTCAGGCCCATTCCATACTTAGTAAATCAGAAACCCTGAAAATGACAACCAGTAATTTGTATTTTAAGAAGCCCTCCAAGGCACCGTCATACAGGCTAGCATTTGAAATCCACTGTTCTAGCCTCTCAAACTGTATTCATTCATTCCTGTTTTTCTAATGAATTCCAGCATCAAGATTTTTAAACACTTGCAATCTATGGTACTATGTATTTAAGCAACTATGTATTTAATCCTACAGCCTATCAAGGTTCAAAAATATCCTATAATCCATTACAGAGCCTGAAATTTCATAGCTATTATATATGGGGTCTATCTGATACTCTGAGCACCCACATATTCTATTTCTATCTAGGAAGTTATGAAGCAGTTTTAGATTCCAAAGTAGCAGAAATGACCAGAGCTTAGAGAAACTGCTGTAGGGATGAAGATATATGAGATTTAATAACTCACAGTTTGAGGTGCTTAATTCAATATATAGATTAACACAACAAGAAAAACAGGAAATCAGTGGGGCCATCTAGTAATCCAATTAATGCATATGACACCTCAATTCTAAGAACATTCATACTTCTCTTTCATTAAATTACAATCTCTTAATAAACGTCTGCACCCTCAAATCCTAAACAACAATTTTCATAATAATTTCTGATCAAAGGCATGGTCCACAGTTTTATATCTTTTCTAAATTATAAAAGGGAGCAGAACAACACTTAAATTATTTTTAAGAAAACAGTGATAAGATACAAATGTCGAACTACATTTGTTAAGCAACAACAACAACACAGAAGATAAAACCAGTAACATACAACAGAGGCAAAGACGACAAAATTTAAGTCATATATATCTGTCTCTCCTTGTACACCAAATCTTACTGACGTTAGGAAAAAATCTTATTTTAGAATAAGTGCATGGCACATTGGGGAAAATTTTTACCTATTCGATCGGAAATTTGAAAAGTAAAATTCCTTGCAGGTTGAAAGTAGATGGGATTAATATCAGTAATGGGCTTAGTAGAAATAGAAGTAGAGGAAATCAAAGCCCACACTTACACAGGAGAAATCTACTAGAAGTGAGATTGATTCTCCCTAAAACAGCTCCAGATAAAGCTCTACAAAAGACACTCCACACTTGGAGTCAAGCAATACACACAGCCAAGAGGCAGTAACCAGGATAATTATGAAAGGACCATGGTGTGAACAGCTGGTCTAGTTGGCTGCCTTCTCTCATGCCCTTGTTTATTCTATGACTAGCAGCCACAGTATTTATCACTAGAATAAAGTCCTGAAACCCTCTTTCTAAATAAAGTTAACCATCTGCCTCGGGGAGGCTCATAGCCAAACTATAGAGAGAGAGGCACCATAAAGCTTAAGATATTCATGATCTCTACAAAGAAAACATAAGAGAAATAAAGAAAAGAATTATCTGACTCCAGATTGACAGTAAAGCACAACCTTCATGAAGCCCTTTGATATATAGCCTCAGGTAACGAACATTTCCTCTGCACCCACTGTGTAACAGAAATGATTCAGCACCCTCAGAGGATATGCTGGTGGAGAAGTGGTCAGTCCCATACCCTGGTCATGTTTCTATTCTGAAGAAGAAGAACAAACACAAATCTATCTTGGTCACACCAGGTGGTGTTACATGTTATTAAGATAAAGGGCAGGGAAAAGGGATAAAGAGGGGCAGTGAATGACAACTGAATGAGAGCAACCCTTTTCCAAGGAGATGCATTTTGTGTCAGAAACAATTAAAGGGAGGGAGGAAGCCAAGTAATATCTAGAGAAAGAGCTACTAGGTGAGGAAACAGCTGTGCAAAGGTCCTGAGGTGGGAACACATCCCCCAAAATAACAAGATGACCAATATGACTGAAATGCAGTGAACAATGATAGACATTATAGAAATTATAGAACATAAAGTCAGAGAGGTAAGCAGGAGCTTGATGCCATATGGCTGTATTGGTCATGCTTAGGACTTAAAGCCATTATAAGGGGTGTTTTTGTTGTTGTTTGCAAGAAGTGATGGAACTTGATTTATGTTTTAAGTTTCTCTGAGGCTGCTGAATACATAATAACATAGGGTGAAAAGAATGGGAGCAGAGCCCAGATTGGTCTATTGCTGCTGCAATAGAGTAAGTGAAAGACGACGGTGACTTGGATTAGGGATGTAGTTGCGGAGTGGTGAGAGAGACTCAGATACGGCATTTGTTTGAAGGTGGTCATAAAAGTGAGCACTAGTTCATACACTGGATGTAGAATATAGGACACGAAAGGTATCAGGATGAATCCAAGGTTGGCGTGAGCTACAGGGTGAAGGGTACCATCATCTGCTGATATGGGGAGACTAGGGAAGGAGCAGACCCATCCTTCTGTGGAAGTTCAGCTACGGGTCTCCCAAGATTGAGAGGCCTATTAGACATCTGAGTTGAAGGTGCTGAACAGCAGTTGGATTCATGAGACTGCAGTTAAAGGCAGAGGTACTAGATGAGGGGATCTGACCCTAAAAAAAATTCTAAAAGAGAGAATTGGGGTCAGAAACATGGAGCATTTAGGAGCCTCCAAATCCAGAAAGCATGCTTTTTATACATATCACCTGGCTAAATCCCCTATCCTTTCCATAAGATGCAGATGTATAAATATCTTCAAAGAATAAAAACAAATTGTGACTTAGACTCTTAGTGATAAATATAAACAGAAAACCAAATACCAGCAAATAGAGAAAAAATAGCAGGAAGAAAGTGAGGCGAGCATGCATTCAAAGAAGGGTAGGCTAGTTGCTAAAACACACAGCCTAAAAATATTAACAACAAAGCCCAGTGCAGGTTGGCAGGAGGTGAGACAGGAAGGGCAGTTTTGTTCCAGTCATTCGGGGATCCAGTTTCCTACATATAGCAACTCTGCCATCATCTATGAATTAGAGTCCTCCATTGTATTCTTTGCATCCTGCCATCAATCAAGTGATTAGAATCTAGAAAAAGCATACTATCTCTCCTTCATCCAACGGCTGGGGAGTATGTTAGAAGTAAGACCCGGAAGTGGTATACATGACATTTTTCTTGTTCTACTGGCCAAAATTCGGTATGTGTTCCACCCTATTTGCAGGGAAGGCTAAAGTAGAAAAATAAAATGGAAGTTCAGGACACATGGCTTGTATGTGCTACTCCAATGCAAACAGCAGACAACTAGTTCTAAAAAAAAAAATTTAATAGAAGAAGTAGAAAAAAATCTTGAAATAGGAATAATGAACTAGCTTAAGGGATTCAATACATTACAGCCATTAAGAAAAACTGGTTGGCATTTTATAAAAAGAAATATCTAAAATATAATCACTTTAGAAATAAAATAAAATTTCGTTTAGGATAAGTCAGAGATGGTGACTAGTGAAGAATTTGTGAGCTACAAATGTGTACCTTGGTTTTGGTCCAGATTATAGGACAAACACATCATGGCCTGGAGAGCATAAAAAAGTTAAGACAGAGAATGGAAACAGAAATCCCAACGTTTATCTAATAATACATAAAAGGTATATATATATATATACACACACATATATATGTATATATGTGTATATATGTGTGTGTGTATAGAGAGAGAGAGAGAGAGAAAAAAACTGAAGGAAAAGATATACATCTTTAGACTGAAATTTCCCCTGAGGTATAGAAGATTACTAAACAATACCAGCACTTAGACATATTTTGATGACATTTCAAAATTCCAAGAATAATGAGCAAATTCCAAAATATCTCAGAGAAGATTAAAAACAGGTATATTACTTACAGATAAATGGGAATAAGATTGGTATAGATATCCCATTTCTAAGGCCATGTGCTGAAACAAACATTGCAATATCTTCACAAGTCTGTAGAAAAACATTTCATAATTTTAAATTCTAAATCTAGCCAAAGTATTAACCAAATGTAAGAGCAAAGATATTTTCAGATACGTAACTGCTCAGAAATTTAACACCTACAGTCATTTTCTGAAAAGATTACTGATTCAACAAAACAAAACAAAAAATAATCCAAGAAAGAGAAAGACAACACAAAATAACGAGCAGCAAAGAAAATAGACAACTTATGTTCACATCTTAAAAAATCTCTGCTGCAAAGTTTAAAAATGAAACAATGGCAATCTGGATTTAATATCTGATTATTTAAAAGCAGATGATGTAGAAAGAAAAAGTATTCTAAGGATAAAGTCCTGTTCAAGACAAGATATTAGTACTGATTTATAAGTCTATGTATTAATATAAAATTTTTTACTTACAGGCCTCAAAACTTTACCAATTACTACTAGACAAACAATAAAAAGAAGCAAATTTTGTAATCCATTAGTTGAAAAAAGATGGAACAAAAACAGCACAAAGAATCTCAAGTAATAATAAAGAAGGAAGGTAATGTGGAAGAAATGGGGAAAAGATGTATTAAAAAGCAAAATAATTCAAAAATGAAGAGATAAACACACACAAATGTCATGAATTACAACAAATGTGAACTGGCTAAATTATCTGTTAAACTTGTTTTATCTTAAAAGTTATTCACTCTGAGTTGAGTAAAAGGGAGGAAGGAAGGAAGCCAAAATATGCAAGATGAATGATTGAAATAAAATATGAAATAATGTGAAATAAAAGCTAGGAAAATATTTTCCACACAACAGCTTACACAAAGAAAGTAAACATGCCATTGTTAACATCAGACAAAATATATATGTAAATATACAACCTGATAACAATGAAACATAACTTTTAATCATGAAAGAATAGCAAAAAAATCATAAAATTGGAACAAAATATTTTCTAAAAAATAATTCCATTTAAAAAATGAAAAGAGCTTTATTCTTTATCACTTAAAAATCCATGTTCATTTCAGCAGTATTCACAATAGCCAAGACTGTGAAACAACCTAAATGTTCATCAACAGATGAATAAAGAAAATGCCACACATACACACACACACACACACACACACACACACACACACACGAATACTCTTGAGCCTTAAAAAAGAAGAAAATTCTGAAACATACAACAACATGGATGAACCTAGAGGTCATTATGCCAAGTGAAATAAATTAGTCACAGAAAAACAAATACTGCATAATTCCACTCATAAAATATTTTCTACAAAAATATTTTCTACAAAAATGTTTTCTACGAAAATGTTCAAATTCACAGAATCAAATTGTGGAATGGGGGTAGCCAGGGTCTAAGGGAAGAGGAAAATTTGAAGTTACTAAACAATGGGCACAAAGTTACAGCTAAGAAAAACGAATAAATTCTAAAAATGCACTAGGCAATGTTGTTAGTATGGTCAACAATACTGTACTGCAGACTTTAAAATTTATTGAAGGTAGTATCACGTTAAGTTTTCTAACTACAATGAAATAAAGTAAACAATTGTTTTCTTGGTTTAAGAGTGAGAATATTGAATGTTTTTTCTTTCACTCTCCCTTCTTTCCTCTCTTTCCTTCCATAAATATTTAGTGAGCCCTTTCTATGATCAACCACTATGATAGTTCCAGGATATAAAACAATAATAAACAAGATAGCCACAGACTCTACCTTCACTAAACTTGTCATATAGTGAGAGGTAGAGAAGACTTACAATAAAATGTGACTTAAAAACAAAAACCATCACTACTGTTGATACAAAAGTCTCATATTATTCATATAAGGGTCACATTTGGTAGGTAAACCTCCACGTGCTCAAGTAGTGTATCAAAGCTGAGAGTGTAGCCAAGAGAGGGGCACAGATACATGCAAATGCTTTTGCCAGGTTGAAAGAAAATTGAGAGGCAGCTTCTAGTTCTTTTGGGCCCTTCATTTCCTGTTTCCCAGGGGAAGCCAAGTTAAAGTGTCCACTCAGAATGGGGCTGACATTTTACACAATTAGATTACAATAACAAGTAAATTTGACAAAGCATTTTCTCTTTAATCGTGGTAGTTTTCCTTGGAGATATGACCCAAGGTTGTATTCCACATACTCTGTAGACAGAATTTTATAGAACCTTTGCCAACGTTCGTACTCAAGTTTCTAAAAGTTACTAAGTTGTTCCAAAAATAAAGCTCTTAATGTATATTAAACTCAGAAAGCTGTTAAATTGATGACAGGCATCTTTACATGCACATTAATGGGTTGGTCTTACCAGAAAACAAGATCACATAATTATGGCCTCCATTTTATCACTTAATTTACTTGATTATTGAAATCAAATAAAATCACTATTCATGTGTCTCCGACACTCAAAAAAGGGTTAATTATTACACTTTACAATATGATTAATGGTCATTTGGATTAAAATGAAAGGGATTTCTTTTCCCCAGGAATTAGCAAAGAAGAAAGTATATTGAGTAATTTTTTAAAATCAATGCAATAAATGCAGTTATCTAAATAAATTGCAGCATCTTACTGGAAGATAGGTAATCTATATTCTCTGAAGCAGAAGTAATTGTTCTACAGTTTTTTTTTTTTAATTTTACATTGTAATGGAATAAACTCGATGGAAACGTGAAAGAGTTGTGGAACACTAATATATTTGTAGCATAATTAATTTGTAAATGAAGTTAGAGGTAAGAATATTAGTTCATAAATGAACACTATATGCCAATATTTTATTTAGCTTAATATCAGGTTTCATTTATAATCCAGTTATTTGATAATCATGTAAATCATTCCACTTGCTGTACAAATTATATATATAATTAAGCAACAAATACACTTAAGATGCTGAACAATTACAGTTCTCCAGTTGACAGCATGTGTTCTACCTCTAGATCATTATCATGAACCTTTCCTTTTTGACTATTATAACCAAGATTTGGCAATATAATGAATATAAATTACTTCAGGTTAATAATAATCATATATAATTTGCTCCAGCTAAATTTTCTAATATAATTTATCCTTAATTTTTAAAAATCATCTCTGGTTATGTGTCTTCATTAAAAGTCAATGTTGGCAATGATTGATGGGTATTAGAAGGCAAAGTGTGTATGTGTATTTCATTTAAATATTTTCAGTCAGAATTATTTAACAATACTGTGCAGAGATAATAGCATAGTTGTTATAGTCCATGATACATTGACAGTAGAGATGGTATTGACGGTTTTTTTTCTTATTTTTTTTCTTTTTTTTTCTTTTTTTTTTTTGAGACGGAGTCTTGCTCTGTTGCCCAGGCTGGAGTGCAGTGGTGCAATCTCAGCTCACTGCATGCTCTGCCTCCCGGGTTCACGCCATTCTCCTGCCTCAGCCTCCCGAGTGGCTGGGACTACAGGCGCCCGCCACCATGCATGGCTAACTTTTTGTATTTTTACTAGAGACGGGGTTTCACCGTGTTAGCCAGGATGGTCTCAATCTCCTGACCTCATGATCCGCCTGTCTCAGCCTCCCAAAGTGCTGGGATTACAGGCGTGAGCCACCGTGCCCAGCCGGTATTCACTTAATTTTAAAGAAAACAAAATGAAGTTTTCTGCTTGTAAAATAGATATATTTTCTTCAAGGTAAAACTGTTACAACTAATTATGCTGTTTCATAATCCATAATAATTATCTATACTATTCTCATGAGAGGTAAAATTTAATATTACAAAACAATTAAAATCTCCAATTTCATGATAGTCTTGTTTATTCTACTCTAAAATGTTTCTCCTATTCTAAAATGACTAAATATTATATAATATGTACAATATATTATGTATATCATATATAACATATAATAACTGTTATAATAGCTATAACTACATATTATATGATATATAATATTAACATAATATCCTATTATACTACAATTAATTTAAAGCACAAATAAGAAAATATTTATTTCAATTTTAGATATTTTGATCAGACCTTTTTATTATAAAGAAAGATAAATCCAGATTTAGTCATTACCTAAAGTCACTAATATATAAAAATAAAATTGATAATTGTTTTCAAAACTTGTTGCTAATGATAAAATAATTTTACATAAAAAACTCAGAATTGAAAGGACAACCTTCAATCCTTTCTGACAATTTGGTTGATTTTATATTGAAGTTTGAATTCTGCTAAAAAACAAACTAAAAACTAAAAACTCTCCTCTTCAGGGTATCTCAGCAATAACAATCCCAGTAGTAACAATGGGTTTTAGGAGAAGTATTTCCTTTCTCCAATCCCACAAATGCCTGATGGGATGGGTAGTTTTCTGTCATCTTGGCTGGGCTATCGTGTCCCGTTATTTAATCATACACTAATCAAAGTGTTTCTATGAAGGCATTTTTTAGATGTGGTTAGCATCTATAATCAGTTGACCATAAGTAAAGGAGATAACCTTCAATGTGGGTGTGTCTCATCCAATTACTTGGCAGGCCTTAAGAGCAATAACTGAGGCTTTTCGTAGAAGAAAAAAAGTCAGCTTCAAGACAGCAGCATCAACTGCTACCTGAGTTTGCAGCCCACAGGCCTCCCCGACAGGCTTTTGACTTGCCATCCCCATCAATCACGTTCCTTAAAATAACTGTCTTTTATAGAGAGTTATAGAACAGGTTCCAATATATTACAGGTTATGTGTTCCTGTGTCTCCCTACTTCCCACACACAGAGGGGTCCTGGCCAGAAGAGCAGGCCTGAGAGGTATATTAGGCCCAATCAGAGATGTTTAGAGATGGACAGAAAAAATGCCTGTCCATTTCCTATCCGTTCCGGGTATCAACCAGCATGACTGAGAGTAACAACTTCAGAGGATGCCAATTAAAAGTGATCTCAGAAGGCCAAGAGAGCAAAGGATACATTAGACAGGCGGGGATACTTGAAAGCATATTTGGAATATTTCCAAAACTCTACAGAGGTCACTATTACTGAACTTTAGGGTTTTCAGTTTATTCATTCATTAAAGGAATATTCAGGTTATTACTATGTACAGATTGCTGGTGGTTACTGGAGATATTATTAATGTAAAAGACACCAAGACCTCTGCCCTCAGGGACTTTGCAATCTAGTTGGAAACTGGGAAAAGACAATAGATAAAGATATAATTAAATAGCAGTTACTGCTATGAAAAAATAGCATAATGAAAGGATTGTGTGGGGAAAGGCGATATTCGGCAGGGTAGCTGGGGAACATCTCTGCAGAAGGCTGAAAGATGTCAACAGCTAGGAGAAGAGAACACCAAACAGAGCTAACTGCAAACACCTAGGCCCTGAGATGGCAATGTGTCTTCAATTTTGGGGAAAGGAAAGGAGGCCAAAGTGACTGCAGCATAGCACACAAGGGTCAGAGGTAGGAGATTAAGTTCTAGAGAAAGGTAATATATTGATCAAGTAGACCCTTTAGGCCATAGAAAGAAATTTGGAATTTTAAGTGCAATGGAAGTCATCCTAGGATTTTAAGTAAGGGAGAATAATGATCAAATTATACTTTTTAAAAGGTCATTTTGCCTCTTCTATTGCTTATGGAATGAGTAGCAGGAAGTTACAGAAGCAAACAGATTAGCTCTAAGATTATTTACATTCAAGGCATGGGATTTTGGTAGGTAGCAGTGTGGATGGAGAGAAATGAAGAGTATTCTTGTTGGAAGCAAATTCAGTATGGTCCACTAGCGGGTTTGGTAAATCAGAAAGTTACCTAAGATGATGTCTAAGCTTACTTGAATTAGGATAAACTTGTAGTACAACTGAGTAGGAAGGTGAATAGAAAACAGGGGTTCCACTACCAGCTCTCCGTTGGTGTGGCTTTAGGCAATTATTCTGACTCTGACTCTCCGTTTTCCCAACTCCAAAATGAGAGTTTACTATGCAGTGTTCTAAAGTCCTGCCTAGCCCTGACATCTCATGAATTTCTGGAAAGATTATAGCTGCAGGTACACTGAACAAATACTTTTTAAGTATCTCAACATCTGGAGAAAATAGGTTTCCCTATTATGCTCCCTGTTTTGTTTCCCTTTTATTTCTCTCACTAGCAGATCAGACTAAATTCAGTAAGAGGAGAAAAGTCAGCATACCGTCTATCATTCTGACTCATCCTTCGTGGCACCCATGAAAGCTCTCAAATTAGCATATAGGTGATACGTGAGCAATACCGGAATGCTAAGCCAGGAGAACTCTTCTATGCTATGATGCCCACAAAAAGCAACAGAGACAGTTACAGATGACCTCCCCCATTTAATGACAAACATTTTAAAAACTGTTTATTTCCTTTTATTTAAAAATCTGTATATGAAAAGCAGAACATCTTTGATATTCTACAAAGTCCAACATTCACTTAAGTATCACAGATCCGTATTGTTCCCTGCATTTGGAATGATCCCCAAAACAGCCTGTTTTATTCAATCACTCAAATGCTATTTTTCCAAGAGATATATGCTCTTCTTGATCCTGGTTTATAGCTTGCTGATTTCTCTTAGGGTTCAAAAGCATGCAACACAAGCATTGAGAATACAAGCAGTTGTAGAGTTATGCCCAGTAGGATGTGGTTTTACAGGTGTACTGTTTTGAGACACATGAAGGGTGACTTTTTCAGAAGAAACAAATAGGAAGCATCAGAAATACCAGCATGTAAATAACTCCTACTAGATATCAACCATTTTTCTGTGCCTTTTTTTGGGAGTCTCTACTATAAAAAAAAAAAATTAAAAAATTAATCTATGACTCCCAATTTCATACCTCTATGAACACATGTAACACCCAAAACTTGCTTGTATATACAAAGAATTAAAACACAGAGTAGAAGGCATTTTGTAGTGGCATATTCGCTCCACTGTGAGGAACATTCATTCTGAGTAGAAATAAATTCTTGTTACTATTTGTGAAGGAATGCAGCATGAAGTAAAGTCAGAAGAAGGAAAGTAGAACATGGAGGAAACTTGCTTGCACTATTATCTGTGTGTATGTAATGAACTTTAAAAATATTTTCTGAAAAGAACACTGGATAATAGATGACTAAAAGCAAGAGTATGCTACACATTTGAAAAATATAAATGGAGAAAGACCCAATGCACTGTGAAGTACAAATTTCTGTTGGCATTTAACCTTTCAACAAGGTGAAAAAAATAATTGACACTGATTAATACCGGTGATGAATTTTGATACAAGAGCTTTCCCGGAAGTTAGTGTTACAGAGAATGAGCCATGAGATAGGCCCACTATGGCAGCAAAGCACACAGATCATGTCTTTCTAGTGAAAGAGTTTGTAGACTCCCTCCAACAAATCAAATCTAGCGAAGAACTTGAGCCTCAAAGTGGAGGGGGATGAATGACCTGCTAATGGCATGCAAATAACTGCTGAAACAATAAGGACTTTGATAAGAACCCTTGTCTGATATTAAGCAATATGAAAAATACTGAAAAATATTATCAAAGATAATATTTCTTTGAATAAATCAAATAAATCATTTTTAGAAAACACTGTTATATATTTTTACAATTTCATGTTGAGTTGGTGATAACAACTTATATCTCTATAGAAGGATACCAAAGATTGATTTGGAGACTGCAAAGTAGAATCAGAGGCTCAAAGCCAGAGCTGATCAAATGATTCTGAAATTCTAACTAATGTTTCTGTGTTCTAGCCATAAAATTACACAATATTTCAAGTCTGTCAAGAAAATGCTCTGGTCTTAAAAATAGATTATATGTTACAGTGACAAATGAGAAAAATACTTAATATTTAAACAGAAGATGACTGAATAATTATTATGGACTAAAAGATGTAATAGATAATTTATAGGAAAAAAAAGAGAATAGCCAATAAACAAAAAAGGCACTAACTTCACGAAGTAATAGCAACTTAAAAAAAAAAATCAAATGAAACAAAATAACGTTTCATCTACAAAACTGGCTAAGTTGTTTCTAAAATAATTTTTCCAAGTGTCAGACAAAACAGCAAATTATAAAACAATATGCACAGTATGATTCCAATCTAGTTAACAAACAAACAATTGAGTAAGAATTGAAATAGAAAGGATACTGGAGAGGCCGGGCATGGTGGCTCACGCCTGTAATCCCAGCACTTTGGGAGCCTGAAGCGGGCGGATCACAAGGTCAGGAGATTGAGACCATCCTGGCTAACATGGTGAAACCCTGTCTCTACTAAAAAAATATAAAATATATAGTTGGGCGTAGTGGCAGGCACCTGTAGTCCCAGCTATTCGGGAGGCTGAGGCAGGAGAATGGAGGCGGAGCTTGCAGGGAGCCAAGATAGTGCCACTGCACTTCTGCCAGGGCGACAGAGCGTGACTCCATCAAAAAAAAAAAAAAAAAAAAAAAAGGAAAGAAAGAAAGAAAAGAAAAGAAAAATGAAAGGAGACTGGAGAAATTTAAATCACAATGTTATCCCCAATTTTATTTAGGTAGTGACAATATGTTTACATTTGACTTTTTCTGTTTTTCTTTTTCCTCATTTTTCTAAACTTTCCAGAATAAGAAGTTTTGCAATGAAAAATATATTAAAAATCAGGTTAACTAAAAAGCCTATTGTGCTATTCTGAGGCATTTAACGTTATGATTATTCTTTAGAAATATTTGTTTAGTAACACCACTTAAAGCTCTTTTAATTCCCAGAAGAGATATGCATTCCAAGAGGGTAATTATAATTAGAATATTAATCTCATTAGGTGAAGATCGTCCTAATAGAATCCTGTCAACTTTACTGAGATAAATGTGGTAGAAACATTTGGTCACCATAAGACATGCTTTAAAAATGCTCAAGCATGTACAACTTACTGCTGCAGCTGAAAATGATTTCAAAGATAACCAAGATTTAGACATGTAATGACTGCTTGTTTTCACCCGACCAGAGTAAAAATAAGAACTGTTTGCTTCTTGGTTCTCACATCAGATGTTACCTCGCCCCACCACCTGCTCTATCCTTCAATTGCATTAGTGGATATTAGAATATTTTCCTATGAAAATAAAGAGTATAGAGACTCCTCATTGCTTTTTTTGTTATGGTCACGTAGTAGGGTTGTCTGGATTCAGCTGAAGATGATCTTAAGAAAATAAAAATACCATCAAACAAATTAAAGGAGAAAACTGGGAGATATACTTAAAACAATGAGACTATTCCAAGGTTTTTAAAACATTATAGGCCAACAGATGAGGATGTTTCCAAGGGAATTGCATCAATTAACCTGTATAGGTTCAACATGGCTTCAAATTGTGGGGGATATAGTAGATCTAGTTGCTATACGTAATACAGGCAAGAATTTTACAAATATCATCTTATTCAGACTGACCTCTTCCTTGATTTGTTCTAATAAATTAAATTTTAATATGTGCATAGAAACTCCACAATAGAAAGAAGGATCAGAGTTGTGATGGTATTAATAGAAATACGTTACCTTTTTTATAAAACAAAAAAATATATGTATGCATATATGTGTATATATACAGATGTACACATATCTATGCATACACAAAAAACAGGCAACTCAAAAAACAGAAATGGCTAATATATCTCATCGGAAAATCATAAAAATGCAAAATAAGACAATGTTATTATGTCAAATAGAAAGTTAGAATACAAAATTATATATAAATTCATATAATTATATTTTAATTATGTGTATGTGTATAACTGAAAGAAATATACCAACATGTTAACTTGTTGGAATCATGGATGCTGTGAATATTATTTTCCTAATTTGTAAAACTAGTAAATTCTCTAACAGAATCTAAAATTATCATTTATTTTTTCATTATGAGAATTTATTTTAACTTTCTAAAAAGAGTAACAGATATGTCTCACTTAAAATGTCAACATAGCCTATTCTAATCCTAAACTAGGTTTTGGTAAGTATCACCTAAAACTGATCACTAATATAGAAGTCTTCAAATTTTGCTTCAGTTTGACTTTCTTCAACTTATGTAGTAGCCACATTATTGGAATAAATTTCTATCAAAAGTTTAGAGACACATGGACAATACTGAATAAAAAGTTGTGTGGGGTTTGCCTATGCATAGTTCCAATATTTGTTAAAACCATTGAGATATTTATACTTAAAGTACACCCACACATATACAAATAAACCCTACCAGGACCAAGTGTTAGAATATACAGCATGTGGCAATCCAAATATATTTCAAGAGAATAAATTAGGAAACTTCAAAAACTGCATTTATTTTAAATTATAATGATGAAACTGCCAAATAAAATGATGTTCAGCTTTTAATTCTATAATTTTTCATTCACCCAAAAAACTCAAAATATTGAAATATTTCTTCCGTTAATAACCGGTTCTATATTCTGATGTGGCACTTTATGGAAGAAGTAAAGGAATATTAAAGCAAGCAGAAAATAAGAGTGGTTTAAAGCAGTGATTCTGATGTCAGAGCCATCTGTGTCTGGATTCCCAATCCTGACTCCTAATTAGAAAGTTATTTAACTTTCTTAAACATTAACTTTGTTATATATAAAATGGAAATAATTATGCTGTATCATAGAATTGAAAGATTAAGTCTTATTATGCACATATGACACTTAAATTGCACATATTCTATATTAAGCAAACAGTCAATGGCACTGATTCCCAAGCAAATGGAGGAAAGAAATTAAGGAATCCTTCAGCCTCTGAATGGAGGTCAAGATTCTCTGTTCATTTAACATATTCTTATTCAAATCAGTCAAAGGCAAAGAAATTAATCATAAAATCCAGTCTGAGGACAAGGCAAGACAGCAAAATATTACATTATCACTAAGTCATACAGATGGAATCAACAAATAGATATTGTTTTGAAACTTTTCCCTCTTATTTTTAGTTGACACATGATAATTGTTCATACTTATGGTATACAGAGTGAAATTTCAATACATGTATATAATGTATAATGATCAAATCGGGGTAATCACCATATCCATCACCTCAAACATTCATCATTTCTCTGTGTTGGCAACACTGAAAACCTTCTCCCCCGGATCTTTGAAAATATGAATAAATCATCTCCAACTGTATTTACCCTACAGTGCCACATAACACTAGAACATATTCTTCTAGTCTAGCTATAACCCTGCACCAAATCTTAACCTCTCCTCTCCTTTCCTTAACCAACTGTTCCCTCTCCTTTATTCCCCGTCCCCCTCACAGCCTCTAATAACCACAATTCTACTCTCTACTACTATGAGCTCTCACACATGAGTAAGGACATGCAGTATTTATCCTTCTATGCCCTACTTATTTCACTTAGCATGATACCCTCCAGACTCATCCATATTGCTGTGAATGACAGAATTTCATTCATTTTTGTGACTGAATAGTAAGCCATTGTGTATATGTACATTTTCTTTATTCATTCATGCTTGCACACCTAGGTGGATTCTATATCTTGGCTATTGTGAATAGTGCTGCAATAAATAATGTTGCAATAAATAAATAAATAATAGTGCTGCAGTAAGTAGTGCTCCAATAAACAGGAGATATCTCTTCAATACCCTGAATTTGTTTCCTTTGGGTAAATACCCAATAGTGGAATTGTTGGATCACATGGTAGTTCTATTTTTAGCCTTTTGAGAAGCCTCTCTACTATTTTCCATAATGGCTGCACTAATTTACATTCCCATTAATAGTGTATAAGAGCTCCCTTTTCTTTGCACTCTCGCCACAAAACATTTAGATCTTAAACTTTTGGGCTGGATAACGAGTAGAAAAACAAGGTATTGCTAGGTCTTTATTGAGACCACATATTCTCACAACTTATGGTGACTAAACAAGCATCTATCACTGCCTTAAGGAACAAGAGAAAAAAATCCACAAGAATAACTCCAAATTTGGTCCATGACCAAAAGTAGAGTAAGTGTCTCTGGGAAAGGAGCTTATCCTCCAATGCTCTTAGTTCTCAAGATTTGATTTCCACTGAGATATCAACAAAAATGGTTAAGCCTCACAATTTCATGAAACAAAGACACTTTCAAGATAGTGATAATACAATTTGGATGTTACCAAGTTTCGAAGCCCACATGTCAATAAGAAATAGGTGTCGAAGCTAGAACTCTGAGACTGATTCCACTTTTTTTATTCTGCTCAGATTCAGTCTGTCTCAGAACTTCACCAAGAATAACATTTCATTAACAACAGATTGCAAATGGAGAGTTTACCTATACTGACCCTACATAATCACTGACCTTGCAAGCACTAGGAATACTGTTGATTCTGTGCCCTGCAGAGGGACTGAGTCATTGTTTGGTAAGAAAGAATTCTCCTTCAGAATTATACCCATTTTGGTTGGAAAAAGACCAACATTTCCACGGTAGTCAGGACTAACTTGTCTTTCCAAATTCTTAGAACAAAGAACTACAAAAGGACAGTTACGAATACACTCCACCTTCTGGCCAGGCGCGAAGGCTCACGCTTGTAATCCCAGCACTTGGGGAGGCTGAGGCAGGCTGATCACGGGGTCAGGAGATCAAGACCATCCTGGCTAACACGGTGAAAACCCATCTCTACTAAAAATACAAAAACAAAATTAGCCTGGTGTAGTGGCGGGCGCCTGTAGTCCCCGCTACTCGGGAGGCTGAGGCAGGAGAATGGCGTGAACCTGGGAGGTGGAGTTTACAGTAAGCCGAGATGGCACCACTGCACTCCAGCCTGGGCGACAGAGCAAGACTCCGTCTCAAAAAAAAATAAAATAAAATAAAATAAAATAAAATTTACTCCACGTTCTTTGGTTACATGTTGCTAATATTAGAAGAAAAACTCCCACCACCCCCTTTTTTTTTGAGACAGGTTGAGAGAAGAGTGAGGGTGATAGGTATCTTACCTGAATACAGAATAGGCTGAATAAAAAGATCACTTAGCTTCTTTATGCATGTAAAAGCCTGAGCAGGAAATATCTGGTCTATTTCTTCCCAGTTTTCTGGTCAACCTGTAATGTGATCTTAACATACAAGAATGTCCCAACATGTCAATTATAGACTCTTTAAAGCTAGGTGCATGCTCCATCTAGATTACTTAGAACAATATTTTTCTTATAGTCATTCAAAATTTTTTTTGCCAAGATTACTTGTCGGTTTAAAATATATATTTTCCTTATAACATTTCATAGAAAATCACTCCACAACAATAAACCTGATCATCAAGTGAATACAATTTCTTAAGTGTCTACAATACGCCAAAGGGCTGTTCTAGGTATGTAAACAAAGTATCATCTTTGGGCCAGAAACCAAGTTCTTCATACAACACACATCAAGTAGAATCCCCTAATTATTTTAGTCATTAAATCTGCTTCCTTAGAGTAAATCCCAGAAAAACCAAAAGTAATAATAATTAGCATAATAAGAAATTACATAATAAGAAATCTAAGCACCTTAACCACTAGGAGGCTGCCCAACATACAGAATATCATACCCACATATTTGTTGAATAAATAAATGGATGAATGTGTAATAGTTTAAAAAATGGGCTGAACTAGCCAAGACTAGATAAATAACAAGTATTAAAAATACACAGGTTAGAGAATTTGTCTAGTAAGGAGTAACCAAAGCCAGTTTTTTAAATGTCTTGCGGTTTTAAAATCTCTGAAAGTTTGTTTTGCTAGGGTACAGGGCAAAATAGGGAGAAGCAGTTCAGTACCGTGGATAGCTCCCGGAAGACCTGCTCTCTAAAGTCTGAAATCTGCTTAATTGCTTTGTCTTTCAACGGCAATCATCTCATTCAAGCGCTCTATCACTTTTATGCCTGATTCACTTCCAATAAGAAGAGACTGACTCCTCACCCTCACCCTCACTCTGACACACACAAAACAAATATGCACACGTAAAAGTCTGGCCTATTTGTCAAAATGGAGCACTATCTGTCTCGATTAGGGGACGTGTCTTAGATAACTGATCCAGGAAGTCTTATCTTTTGCTATGTGACAGCTCATCCTAACAGGGCTCTCTCCCCACCTCAATCTAGGGCAAACAATTTATTGCAGCACCTGATAAAGAAGCTATCTAAAAGTTGGAATGAAACATATTACAGGCTGGGCATGGTGGATCACACCTGTAATCCCAGCACTTTGGGAGGCTAAGGCAGGTGCATCACTTGAGGTCAGAAATTTGAGAGCAGCCTGACCAACATGGAGAAACTACAACTCTATTAAAAATACAAAAAATAGCTGGTTGTGGTAGCACATGACTGTAATCTCAGCTACTTGGGAGGCTCAGGGAGGAGAATCATTCGAACCCAGGAGGCAGAGGTTGCAGGGAGCTGAGATTGTGCTGTTGTACTCAAGCCTGGGTGACAGAGTGGGACTCCATCTCAAAGAATTTAGAAACATATTACAAAACTATAATTCAGCATTATAGACTCAATAAATCTTTCTGAGGTAGACTACTGTATCATGTTACTACTCCACAAGTATTTACATAAATGACACAACCAAACACTACCTATGACAATAATATAATAATTATTATTATAAAGGAACAATAACTCTAAATTAAAAAGACATTATTTGATATATCCCAAAACAATACAGAGCTAAAGTAAAATGCTGACAAATAGGAGACATTCATCTTTACTATTCTACTTCCTTTGCTTGTCTACCGAGTTCCTAAATATTTGTGTGTTTCTATGTTGTAGCAGTCATCCAGAGTTGAATATTTATTTACACAGTTTACCTCATACTAGATTACAAACTCCTTGAGAGGAAGAGAAATGCTTTATCTTTGTATCATTCATAACAGCTAACAATATCCTAGACGTGGTAAGTATCCAATAATTATTTTTTTGAATTAAACTAAATTGAAGTAGCTCATCCCTGGTTTATACAACGTCTGTTGTCAGAGCAGTATAAAGAAGGTCTATCCTTGTCCATAAACTCATTACTGTAGAGAGAAAGAAGGAAGAGCTGCTGTTTCTGTCAGCAAATATAACAGAGAGATTTGGGGCATCTGGAAATATTTACCCCTTTAAAAATCCCTCTGAGAGAAAGTAATACAAACCATGCCTTTCTGCTGTGAAATCACTGAAGATTCTATTTATGTTTTCTTCTTTATGGTTGTACTTTAAAATCTGCAAAGGCTCTGTTAGGAGGAACCAGCAGAGAAGTATAAAAACAGCTGATCACTTAGGGAAAACATAAAGTTAAGAGAAGAGATTCTAGAGAGAGAGAGAACGAAAGAAAGGAGGAAGGAAGGAAATATGGAAAGAAAAGAGAAGGGAAGGGAAGAAAGAATGGAGAGACAGAAGGAGGAAGTGAGAATATACTAAAAAAGAAGATGTTGTTCAAAGGTGGTACTGGAAAGTAATGAAAGTTGTATCTCGACAAATGGTGATAAGGTTAGAAAAAGCATCATCATCCCCAAATCTCGCAAGTAGAAAATAAACTTATTCTTTTCTTCCCATGGATTGTATTACACAGAAAAGAGGAAGGATAAATATAGTTTTGTTTTTGTTTATTTAAGCTTACTTCTTGAGTACATGCTCCAATGACATGTTTTGGAACAATTTATTTAGATTGCTTGCAATAGATTCTCAAGTAATTCGAATAATTACTAAGGTTTTCCAAGATAAATTTAAATTGTGTGCTTAGTTTTATGAAAATCAGATATATTGACAATTTTTATTCTCATAAAATTTTTTATCTTGAATGTAGTCATCCAACTGCTTTAAAACAGTTATTAACAGTTTGGGGCATTCACTTTAGAAAATTAGTCACTGAGTGGAGCCCCTTTTCAATTCAGCAGGTTTTCTGTTTCATTGAGACTCAATTCTATCAGGTGTTTCTCTTTCAGCATTGAAAATGTCATCCCCAAGGACTTCCAACCTTGTTTAAACACTAAAACTGTGCAGCAGAGCTCCAAATTTCCATGAAAGTGACTCTGCTAGTCAATCTACTTCATTTTTCTCTCCATCTGCAAAGAATAGGGTTGTTTTTCTTTCCTGCCTCAAGAACACCTAATCCTTACATTTTGAAAGAACAGAACTTGAGTTATTGCCAAGGGCATTATAACATAGCTAGAATAATCTCCTATGAGTGCTAGTTGGTGCTATTGCTTCTTTACATATGCTTTTCTAATTCAGATATGACTTGTTATGAGCTATTTACTGAATATTGAAATTTAATATGGTTAGGTTCTCACACTACCTGTGGACAGAAGACTGTGAATTACATGGGTGAAAGAATTAGAAACATGAGTAGGGCTTTTTAAAGTCTCTTTGGATCAACCTTAGGCACCATTTTTGACTTGTTACATTTGCTATCTGTGGACTCAGAAACCAATGCGACAATGGTTTCCAAGTCTAGGTTTTGGATGGGGCTGGAAGTTTTAACAGCCTCACTGTGAACATTTGGCATTTTCCAGACTTCCCAATGAGGGAGATTACTGCCAAGTAAGGCAGTAAGTGAAACAGGCAGAGGTGAAACAGGAGAGTCTGCAAGGCCACGATGTAAGTCCAGAGACCATAGAAAAACTTCAATGTCCCATACAGACTTAAAGAAAACAAAAATAAAGATCTATCATAGTAATGGCTTACTAAGCCCTACAATGAACAGCAGTATTAAATTTTTACTAACCTATTAATGAAACAATTTTTTAAAATCTAAGTAGTCAGTTAAAAAATTAACCAAATGTTTCCAATTCTAAAACCAATAGTTGTTGTGTCATGTGATTTGGAATGCACTAGGCAGAAAACTGACAAGTTCTGATTTCTTTTTTTCTGTTTTGTTTCTTTGGCCATGTGCCATCAAACAAGTCATTTAATCCTCCTGTGCACTGGGCTTCCATTTTGTCATCTGTAAAACAAAGAGCCTGGACTAGAAAATAACGAAATTTACTTGCAGGAATAAATAGGCATTCATTTAGTTTGAAAATAAAACTGTCTTACATTTGAACAGTTAGGAAAATAGAAAAAGTTTTGTGTATTAATATGTGTTCTAGGTTTCTGAATTTATATTCTAGCTCCTCAAAGAGTAATGCACTTTTCATTGTAAATAATAAGAGGTGACAGGGATGAGCACTAAGACTCAAATAAATGAAAAAGATCATGTAACTAGTTCCAGTTCAACTTTCTCCCAAAATCCTACAAAGCTATAAGAACTGGAGGGAAGAGGCCAACCTGGCTGCTGCTGGCTTGAAGTATGCCAAGAAATTCCATCACAACTCCTTTGAGCCAACCAGGGAGCTAGAACATGTAAGCAATGCAGAAAGCTTCCCTCAGCACTCAACATCAGAAGCCCAAATCAGCATGTGAAGCAGGCTGCCAGGAGTTGAATTTAAGTTACTAGAACCACGGAGGGCAAGAGCGCTGCCTTCTTCATCTCCCACTGTATTCCATGACTCTGTCATGGGCAAGACTAGAGCCAGTCTGAACTCAGAGCTGTGACACTGCCCTCACAGCCATGAGATCCTAGTGACATAGGCCACCAGATGCGAATACAGCAGCCTAAAACATTCAGCAGCAGGTGAAATGAAAAACGGCTCAAGAAAACCTCACGAAGATCCAGACACTGAGAATGACATCTTTCCTAATGATCAAATCTAAGTTTGGTCTACTGAGACATTTTACTTCTCTTAGAACAGAATACCTTAGACAGCATTAGGTAATATTGTGAGTGACAGAGATACAAGAAAGGCAGAATAAATATTGAATGTTTATCTTGAAGGAGTTTGTTTAAAGAATATTCTTGATAGGAGGTGGCAAACACTTTCTATTTCCCTATGGTGCTAATATAGCAGACAGTACTAATGAATAATTATCGATAGATAGTGATAATTAATTATTAATAGCCATAGAGTCTTATGTAGTACCTGGGTACTATGGCCTTACAAATTTTCTCAACTGGCAGGTACTATCAATTGATCTGAGTTGGCAAGAGGAGGAAAATCTATTTACTATCTCTTCCTTTTTTTTTCTTTTCTTTGAAATACAGTTTCACTCTGCCACCCAGCTGGAGTGCAGTGATGCCATCTCAGCTCACTGCAACCTCCCCCTCCTAGGCTCAATGGATTCTTGTGCCTCAGCTTCCCCAGTAGCTAGGACTACAGGCACATGCCACCATGCCTGGTTAATTTTTGTATTATTAGTAGAGATGGGGTTTCACCATGTTGGCCAGGCTAGTCTCAACTCCTGACCTCAAATGATCCGCCCACCTCAGCCTCCTAAAGTGCTGGAATTACAGTTGTGAGCCACCGCATTCAGCCTATTTGCTATCTTTTCTACAAGAGAAAAAGAGTTCTGTGCTGAGAATAATGACCTGCTCATCCCTTAGGCTCTACCATTAACCACCCCTGGACAAGGTGTCTCATGTCTCTGGACCACATCACCCTTATCAGTAAAATTTGCAGGGAAGGGTGGGCTATCTCTAAGTTGCCTTTGTGTAGCCCAGTCCTAGATATTTGCAACTTTAAGCAGTGGGGAGTATTGATGAATAATTGAGGAAAGCATGATTGTCACATAACTCAAAGAAATGAAGTTATATATTGAAGTCATAAAACATCATCATTTTTCCCTCCTAACAGAGCTGCAGATACTAATTAAATAATTCTCTACTGGACAGTAATTTAAACCAATAAATGTTTTCTTGTGTAACTCCTTCACAGATGAGGAATTAAATGTTCAGAAGGGTTAACCGATTTGCATAAAATTATGTAGGTAAATCTGCATACCCAGATTATGATGATCAGCACTAAGATTATTATTATAAATAAGTTGTGATGGGGTTTAGAGATGGATTGCCAAACTGTGAGCCCACATCTAACAAGCCAGTACCCTTCCTCTGTCACTGCTAGTTTCTTGTTATGATTTCTTGTTATTGAATAGTTTTAGGGTCCCACATCCTTTCTAAAAAAATTTCTTAAGATCTCTTTTTCACCAACCATATTGATGTTACCCATCCTTTCTTATCTGCATTTGCAAGTTTCCCAATTTATAATGCCTGAAATGTGTATTGGTGGGCAATGTACTCTCTTTACCACGTCATACTATGCTGAATAAGACCTTACCTAACACAAGCCTTGTGGAATCCAAAACACAGCTATTTACTGCTACCTTTTTGTTTATATCCTTTCACTTGCATATTATTGAATATGCATCCTTGAGCAGTAATTAGTTAATTCCCTCAAAAAGATCATAGTATGCCATAAAATGATATTAATCTGGGTCTTTAGATCTTTGCTGTCTAATCTTGAATCCGGTTATGAAGTGCTTTCCATTGATTTGCTAATAAAGAAACCAGAGGCATTTCAGGCTGCATATGAAACATAATGAACATAAATTCACTAAGTGATCATATTCTTATAGGATTACAGTCCAGAACCATCATAGCAATGGAAACAAAAGGATGTAAGGCCCATGACATTTAGCATAAACACATATAGGTGGAAGGTTAGATAAGCAGTCAGGAGACTTTAATTCCATCCACAACCATCACAGTAAACTTACAAACTTGCACAACTTCCCTCACTTACTCGGGGCTCTACTATAAAGTGAGGATGCTGGACTTGCTTCCTTCTATCACATTGCGGTTTATCATTTTTTGGCTAATATTGTCATGGCAGCCTCTAGTATCCTCCATGTGTGACAGCTCTCCTGGGCAGTTATATAATTTTACATTTGGCAGCATATACCACCAGTCCTGTTCTTACCCAGGATGACCCAATGCCAACCTGAAAGTCACAGCCCCCTCCTCCAAGATGAATTCAGAACATCTTATGGGGGTCATCAGTAACAGCCTGCTATGGACACAGCTAAGAAAATTCTGTTCTCCACATTCAGTCTGCACTGTGTAGAGGTGAAGAACTTACTGACTACTTTTTTTCTCCAATGAGGTCAGTTGACTCTAAACCACTTTATAAAGCATCTGCCCAGGCTCTACAACTCCGTAAAGCTAATCTCTCTGAACCAAGAAGAGACTTTAAGATTTTCAGGTTTGCTAACCTTTTATGTTAAAGATAAAAACTGGAGACCCAGAAAGGTGGAAATGCGAGTATTAGAACCAAAAATTCTTGATTCCTAGGTCAGTGAGCTGACAAGGGAAAAATAGGACAGCATAGGAAGACGAACAATTTCATTATTAGTTGGTTATAATGGGTGGTTCTTCTCTAAAATATCATAAAATATATTGTTTTCTTAACATACACTGGAAATTTTAGAAATCTCCTCCACATATGTATTGTTACACTGCCTCACTACAAGAGACAGATTGTCTGTGCTAGAGCTTAAATTACGTCTCCTTCACTTACTTGTTGTTAGTCAAGTTAACTGCTTTGCACTTCATTTTCTCATCTATGAAATGGCATTAAAATGCCTTCATTAAATCAGCTTTGAAAGTTAAAGAGAGTTAACTAATGTAATGTTACCTGCGCTGTATGTTCACACATTCCTTAGCAAATTCAAGAGGTATATACTGTTTATTGCTCAACAACAACAAATCACTACAAATTAAAATATCCCCTCAGCGTGCCCTAACACCAAGAGGAATCCTTAGGAAAATGTCCTCAGATGTGCTAATAGTCTTGAGAACTCTCAAAGAAAACATGTTCTTACAATGGTCCTGAGGGGTACTGTTCTTTGCTTCCATGACTCTAAGAGCTGGCATCCTTCACGGAAATATGACTGGAGATTTAAGAAGATAATCGGTTTGTTTAAACTTATTTCAAGCCTAAACATTCATATCTTAATGTAGCCATTAAAAATCATACTAAAATAATACCACGGGGAAAGTTTTAAAATATATTAATTGAATAAAATTAATTTAAAAGAGCATTTATAATACAAATTATGTGAATGTGTGTAAATGAGGGAAAAGGCCTAAATATGTGTACCTCAAAATGTTAACAGAGCTCTCATTCAGTAGTAGGAGACGGGTTTTCTTTCTTTATCTTGCTTAATTTTTTCCCAATATTTATGCTATAAAAATATGCTTTAAGGACACTTGACTTGGTTAGTAAATATCTTTACAGATACAGGATAATATAGAAGTTAAGAGCACAAGCTTTGCAACCACTGACTCTGTAATTTCTAGATATGTAACTTTGCCTAAGTTACCTAAAATCTCTGTGTCTCAACCCTCTGCAAAATTGGGTTAATACATGTTTCTATATAGTAGAGTCATTGTGAAGATTAAATGAGTTAAAATACATGAAGTGATTACAATAATGCCTGGCACATAGTCAGGATTCAACAAATGCTAGCTGTTGCTCTTGATGATGAGGTCACTAATTTTATTAATTGAAAATATTGATTTAACCAATAATCTTGCTGTAAAACCGCATGAAATTCATATTTTAATAAAGATAAACATGTTACTTAAAACAAGTGACCGCCCTGAACAAGTACATATATAACATTAGTATATTTGCCAAACATGCATTCAGTCTAAATTGAAGACTATTCTCTAATTATGAAAATAAGCTTATGACAACTTATAACAATTTTAGAATTATTAAAATAAACATTGTTGTTGGTCTGTATTCATACATCTTCCATCCTATATCCATGGATGATCCTTTGTGTACTTTTCTAGGTTTGCCAAACTCATTCTGTTTTTAAGCAAAACAAAACAATTTGAGGATTACATAGATGGTTGATTAAAGGACAACAGAAATCCAACCTCAGTTTTGTGATATTTGCAAAGTCAGTACAATCCAACTGTGTCTATACGCAGGATAGTAAGAAATTCACCAGGTCAAAGAGAAGATAATCATTATTTAAATCCCTACCATCATTCCACCAGAAAATCTAATGCCTGGGCAACTCATTTGGCTGTAATAGTGATGAAATGCATCTTTAAAATGCAATACATCTCTAAAAAGAAGTTGCACTTGTATTTTAAAGATACAAATGCAACTGCTTTGCTGGTATAAAAAAATTCATATCATAATTTAGTATTTTTCGTACTACTGAAATAGAAGCCTCCATAACCTGGGGTATTGTGAAATACATGTTTGGTCTTCATCCTCTTTCCTGGAGTACCACACTGAAAATCTTTGGAATCTCCAAACTATGTATTTCGTATGCCAATGAGTTGACTGCTGGCTGCCAGTCTTGGGTAGCTTCAGGATGGGGGCTGGTCACTGGATAGACCAAAGCATGATTAAAGGTTTGGAACTTTCAATCTCACCTCTCAGCCTCTGGGGATGGAGAGGGGCTGAAGGTTAAGTTGATCACCAGGGTCCTGTGGTTTAATCAATCACACCTATATAATGAAGCCTCTGTAAAAACCCAAAAGGATTGGGTTCAGAGAGCTTCTGGGTAACAGAACACGAGGAGTTTCCTGGAGGACGGCCCACCCAGGAAGGGCGTAGAAGCTCTGTCTCCCACCGCCCATGCCTTACCTTTTACATCTCTTCATCTCTACCCTTTACAATATTCTGTATAATAAACTGGTAAATGTAAGTAAGTGTTTTCCTGAGTTACGTGAACCACTCTACCAATTAATCAAACCCAAGGGGGACGTTGTGGGAACCCCAATTTATAGCCAGCTGGCCGGAAGCACAGACGCAACAAACCGGGGCTTGTTACTGGCATCTGAAGTGAGGCGAGGAAACAGTCTTAGGGACTGAGCTCTCAAACTGAGGGATCTGACTCTATCTCCAGGTAGACAGTGTCAGAGCTGCATTGAATTAGAGGACACCTAACTAGTGTCAGCTGCATAACTGATGGTTTATTTGTTGGTCATGAGAAATCCCCACACACTTCTTGGTGACTAGAGGTCACAGAAGTCTTCTGTGTTGACTATCGTTAAATGAGAGAATAGAAAAGACACTTTGGTTTAGCTTTTCCTACATTAACAAAATACCAAATCTCCCTTCATCAAGCCAGGGCCTAAGCCACACATACACAGCATGGAGAGTATACTTTTCCTTGTTTATGTCTCTTAAGTCAGAATTGAAACTCATTTCTTTTCGGAAAGCAAGAAGCAAGCCCTATTCACTCCAAACCTCCAAGCATCAAGAATATTCCTTGGCATACAGTGGGCTTTTTCAAATTAATTTTTTCTGCATGAATAAAGCTTTGTGATTTCTTGTTTTATATACAAACGTAAGGATCTATGAACCTATGTTTCATAGTAATACATTGTGAATAATTATTTTTCATATCTAAAACATTAGCTCCATACCTAGTCCTAAAGGATGTTTTAAATGGGAGGTGAAGTGGCCTGACCAGCTCCCAGCTAAGCAGGAAACTTGTGCAATGGAGGTATTCATGCCTTCACTCTGTATACCACATGATACTCTTTCTTTCTCAAAAAAAATAATTTTTAAGGTAATTTCTTCAGACATGTGATTAACTACACACATCTGAATTTTCTTTCATGTTTAAGTTAGATTAAAAAAAATAATGCAAGATTGTTTTAACCACACATAGAAAGTAATTTTCAATTTAATTATCTGAATGAACTTAAATGAAGTGATGGGGATTTGAAAACAAATTTGAAAAGTACAAAACACACCACAAATGTAAGGCTGTGGTTACTGATCTCTTTCAAATCATGTTTTACATTTGAGAAGCTATATCTCAATAAAGAGTGAGAAAAAAGCAATCAATTCTCATGAATTGCCTCCTTTAATCCCTATGACACTAAAATAATATGGCTGTCTTCTGAACTCTGCCTGCTCTTTATCACAAGCTCACCTTTCTTTTCTGCACCTGGACTTTGGCACAGGGTGAGGGGTCTTCAGAATTCCATGTTCAGTTTTCTATCCTAATTATTGACAGCTCTTGCTCAGAAAACACATCCATGCTCTGGTCAATGCTTCAACTGCCAATCCTTGAAGGACAACTCCCACACCCAAACCTGGAGTCCTGTCTGCACTTCTGAGTTAGAATCACCTATCTCCATTTGCCCATTGTGTGTTGACTGGTCTGTCTTACCATTTTTCTCAAGTTTAAAATGCTAAACACCAAATTCACCACATCACCTGCACTGCCTTTTTAAGACTTATTTCTCCTTTACGATCAGACTCCAAAAGTCCATGAAAAGCCTTCTTGCGGACTTAACACAGTGCCATTCTGGGGACTGAATGAACAGAGTCCCTGTTCTCTGTAAAGATTTAGCATTCAAAGGGAGTAAAAATGAAGGAAACGTGTGATAAAGGGAAAGATACGCCACAACACTGATCTGAAATACACAACATTGGAAGCTTCCTCATGGTGACTGCCCAACATCTTTGAAGATCTTCCTACATTTTGGAATTTTTCTCACACCATGAGTCCAGTTTTTGAAGCCAGAAAATTCAAAGAGTATGGGCACCAAACCAGGGAGAACCAGTTTTCTGGCAGGAGCAGTTGGTGAGGCATTTGGTTCCCCAGCTTTGGGAGGCCAAGTCCTGGCATCACAGGTGCTGAGAAGCCATATGATTAGAGAGAAGTCCTAAGGTGTGGCTGTGTAGCCCCAGAACCCCGCTCTTTGGCACTCTCCCAGAGATTCTGGGTGTTTATTAATATCTGTTGTTACGTTATTGTTTTCTGATTCAACTTGCGTGCGCAAATTCTGCTATTTGCAACAGAAAGCACTGTTCAATACACACATTAAAGCACTGAAACTCTGCAAATTCTCAGAAGCACAGATTGAGCATTAGGGACAAGTGGTTGATTTCGAAAACAATGGCATTTATCTTTACCCTAGGGTATTTTTGCACACCAAGCTATGTTTGCCATGCTACAGAGCCATGCAAAATCCACGTTTCCATGAAATGGGAATGCAGAAGTTCTTAGCTCATATGAATAAAAGTTTCACTCTGATTTCCTTAACAAGTAGTGAGTGTTTATTCTGAAAAATAATTTAGGATAGTTAATTTGATGACAGTAAGTTTATGAAAACCTGATTTCTGTACCCTGAGGGTAAATTCAACCAAAAATCTTAACATTTAGTTTCCTAAATAGGGTTTCAAGGTCACCAAAAATCAATTTGCTATGATCATGAGTACAGCACAATCATTAGCAGGATGAGCCCTGGAATCAGCATATCTGAATTTGAGTCCCAATTCTACAGCTCAGCAATTTTGTCTCCTTGAGCAATATAAATCACATATCCATGCATTAGTTTCCTTTTCTGCAAAACAAAAACTTATTCTACCATCCGAATTAGTTTTATAAATATTGTATAAGTAAACGTATGGAAGGTTAGTAGCACATTGCCTAGCATATATTTAGACTCAATGAATGTTAGCCATTATGATTATGAGTAATATTTTTAGCAATTATGAGGATCATGATGCCACACCACGCAAGGCCTTCTAGACTTTGGCTAAGCCCTGTGCTAGATGTCTATTTAGTAGGACCATTTAACATAAAACATCTCAGTTGTTCCAAATTACTTTTGAGACTAAATGGCCCACGCTCCTTGGCTGAGAAACATCCACCTGGGGGTAAGTTTCCTGACTGAAAAGCTATACAGCTTTTGATGGGCTGTTGTTGTTTGTTGTTGTTGTTGTTGTTGTTTTGCCTGAAAACAGCTTTTCTACACCAAGGCCCCTTTGAGGGCATTTTGGCCTCAGCTTAGAAGAACAATGAGCTACTGTAATGGCATTTACAGAGGGCCTCAGAGTTTCCAAATATTCATTTCTAGACAATGTTTCCAGTTGGGGTCCCTTTCCAGTGACTAGGGGAAAAGAAATATTTGTCTTTGGATATTTATGTTCCAAGAATTTAAATACTTCCCTGGGAAAATATCATCTCCAGCAAATGTTAACTTAAAAAGTTAGTTGTTTGTTTAGCAAAAATCTGTTGCTATAAAACACAATCTTCCCAAGATATTTGCAAACATATGTGTTGGTTTTGTCACTACTGTAACAATGTGGTTATGATGTGTTTTGGTTTGATATCTAAAGTTTCTTTTGTTTAATGTCATCATTCATTAACAATGGCTGTCACCATTGTTTGGACTGATCCTTTTGACAAACTGATGAATGTTTTCTATTATTTCCTCAGAAAAGGAAATTCTCCTATACCCATATTTATGTCTACCTACACAACAACCATGTATAGTTAACAGCTGAAAGCTCTGCAAATGAATGTCCAATAAATTATCTGTTCATTGGCACTGCATAAACCAGAAATTTCTAGAAACTAGCACTTCAGTTCTTTGCTATAACAATGATACTGGACATTCAAAACTCTGGCTTTGTGAACCCCTTGAATCCCTTCTACAGGTACTTTAGAGTCTTTCTCCTCATAGTGCAATCTTAGAACCAGCAACATCCACATCGTATGTGAGCCTGTCAGACACACAGAACCCGAGAGCCCAATTTAGACTACTAAACCACAGTTCACATTTTAACAAGATCCTCTGTCGATCCACGTGCACGTTAAATTTTGTAAAGCACAGCTTTGGGTTCATGGATAGTTGTTTAAGAACCTCTGATCTCTACTGTTCTTTCCATACTTGAGTCACAAGTTAAGTGAAATTTTCATACTATCTTCTAGAAAACCCCAATGTAATGTGTATGAATGAATACAACTTAAAGGCTAATCCATTTATTCATTCATTATTTCAACATTTATTTATTGAGTTCCATTACGTGCCAGGCATTGTTTCAGTCACTGGAACAAAGCCTCTATCTTCATTCTAAAGAGAGAATACAGATAATAAATATGCAAATAAAGATATAATCTGCCAGATGGTCATTAGTGTTATTAGGTAATACAGAGCAGGGTGGAGGTGATAGGGAATGCTGGTGGGGTACTGCTTTTAAATGGGGTGGCCAGGGAAGCCTCATGAATAACATGAGACTTGCACCATTGGAAGGAATTGCTTTCCAGCAGAGTAAGGTAAGGCAGCAAACATCCTCAAGCAAGAAGATGTTCAGCGCATCTGAAGACCAAGAAGGATAGATTCCCTGGAATGGGAAAGCCAGAGGGAGAAATTTGGAAGATGAGATCAGTGAGGTGGGATGAGAGTGATCATTTAAGTTCTAATAGTCACTGAACACATGTACCAATCGCAGTGAAGCCTTGGGAGAGATACTCAGTGCAGTGAAAAAGCCTTTCAATTGCAGTGAAAGCCTTAGGAGAGAGACCAAGTCCAGGTGAGTTCAGCAGAGGGGAGAAGTGCCCCCTTTCTTCCTCTTAGCCACACAATGTCTCTTCCAGAGAAAAAGGTTTCTGAGGCTGCTTGAAACACAACTTACTCCCATCAGAAAGCAATTTAGTATTCTTTACTCTTCTTTTTTTTTTTTTTTTGGAATTTAGGCTTAAAATATAGAGTTGCTAAGCACTGCTGGCAAAAACCAGATTCTGTTTCAGAGGGTCTGGCACATACTTGGCAGGAAACATACTAAACTGGAGTTAAATAATAATCCCATGACTGGCTATAATTCAGAGCCATATCTTGGCTACCTTTTTAGGCTTATGTTCATAATTATTCTAGACCACATTTTGACAGTATTCTAGCCATCTTCTCTGAACATCTGTTTTGGGAACTCTTCTGTCTTTGGCCAATGTGTGCTCTCATCTCAGACAGCAGGCCAGACGACCAGTGCCATCTCCTTCATATTGTACATACACGTCTTGTGTTTTTGAGTCTCTGCCAAGTTCCCATTGGGAGACACAAGGTTTTGGTAACCAGGGAAATGTGCTCTTCTTGTTGCCACATGTAAACCACATGAAAGAAATCATGACTATATTGCTTAAGAAGTCATGCCAGTGACTATAAAGATCAGCCCAGCCTACAAATCACAGCAATCAATTTGTGCAACCTTTGTACATGGGTTAATCTAATCCATGCTAATCTCTCCATTATGGCAATGAAGATGCTACAATTACTCCTCACACAGAAAGGCTTCAATCAAATTAATGTTCCATGTCAGATCTATCTTAAACTATTTCCTCTTCTTCATCCAGAATGAAGAATGAATAAATCTGTTGGGGCTGATTGAGCCTCCCAAAGATTTTCAATCTAATCCATCCAAAAAGGAATTTGCAAGTCAAAAATAAAAGTAAAAATAAGGATAATAAATGGAGGCTGTTATTCACTTACAGATAGGTATAATCCACTTGAAGAAAATTAATTTATGAAAAGAAAAATTGAGAGATTACAATTCAGAGAAAGTTTCCTTTCCCCACTCAATTGTCTGTAGAATATCAAAGCCAGATAGGATCAATGGACCTCATAATTTACAAATGAGAGAATGGTGCCTGAAACAGGCAAAAAGACCTTCTTCAAAGATGCACACCTCTGCGGTGTGAGACAAAACACTAGGGCCAAGATTCCTCATCTCCCAGGTAGCTCACTCCTTTATACACCAGAAATATCTATAGGGTGACTGTACACAGAAGCATCTCTGATTTGCTCCAGTATTTGTTCACAGATCATTAGCCACTTGGAGGAAAAAGGCGAACTAACAAATTTAAAGTTAAAATGGCAGGAACCTTTGCTAATTGAAAATCAATCAGAAATGAAGATAGAATGTCTTAGAAATTCTAATGCAGGTGAATAGGAAAATTGGATTCGATTTTTAAAAATTTAATTTTTACAACTCTCAGGAATATTTCTATTTGTGCCACAGGAGGTACCCTTATAATGTCAGTGAATAATTTACGGAATCATTCAATCCATCTGTTCCATACTTGACCTATCTTAATTCTACAGGTGATAGGCAACACAGAGAGCAGAAAATGTTACCATTCAAAATCTGATATTATAAAACCATAAGCCTATTATAAAGATGACCAGCCCAAAATGTGGATTCATGCCTACAACTGAAATAAGAAGAAAGAATGCCAAGAACAAGTAAACAAGCTAGCTAACCTGAATGAGTTTTTACATTTGCCATCTTGAATTTAGTCAATAAATTATTTCTCAAGATGTGGCAGAGCATAAGACCAAGTACGGGACATCCATAACATGGAAATCATTGAAAAATTCTATCTCTAGTTCCCAGTAAATCATCTGCTTATAAAGACACATCATCAGAAAAGTCTTGTAACTAGCATGGCTATGTTTTCCTGGGACATAGCAATGACCTGGGAGTATCAGAGAGCCTCAGGTGTCTGCTTATGTCTGTATCATTCTGGCACTGATGTATTCTCGTGGGTTCTTGTTTATGTTGTAATCCTCCCCAAATAAGTATATTGCACTAGCAAGAATACTTTATTCCCTAACGACTGTAGATAACATATTCCTTTTTCAGTGATCTGGTTGGTATAATCTTAAGTATGTTGAAAGATCCATTCACAAACACAGCCCTCTCATTTTATAGAATAGAAAACTGAGATGTTTAATAATTTGCCCGAAGGCTATTACAGTTTATTTGTGCAAATCCAGGCCAGGAACTTGGGTCTCCTGGCTCCTTATCAGCTTCTCTTTCCACTATGTCAAGCTACCTCCTCTATGAGTCATCCCCACTGTAGGACACAATCTCACTTGATCCTCCAAATCCAATTCAAATGGCCTACATTTTAACTCACCCATAATTACTAAATTGGACCAGAAGTTTAAAAGCAACTGCTTTTTCTATTACAGTGGAAATTTTGGCTCAATAACTATAAATGTCTTACAACATTGCACAAAACGCCAGGCTTTCCAGAATTTTTTTTTTTTTTTTTTTTTTACCCTTCTGGGCTGTCTCCGAACAAGCGTTTTCAATGCAGTGTGACACCAGGGAAAAGCCTGCAATCCGTAGCAGAATGCTTCACTAACCCAACACTTCTGACTTTCATCGAAAACTTACAGTTTATTAAGGATTTTAAGGTAATGTCAGCACACTATAACAGGCAATGTTTATTGAGTGAGCCCTCCTTCCCATGTCATTCTTGCTACCAGGTCCTTTGCACACATTGCATCTCATTTCACCTTAATCGCAACCTTGAGAAGTGGCTACCATGAACCCCAATCAACAGACGAACAAACTCAGATCCAGAGATCCTTAAGAATCCGCCAAGATCAAACAGACAATGAAAAGAAAAGTCAACATTGGAGTCCACCACTATGCTAAAATGCCCCTAAAGAGTACCAACAAGAAACAGCTCTCATTTTTCAGCCGCGGATGCATTCTGTAGGTGCTGTCCTTCCTGAGCATCTGAAGTTAAGGAAATAAGTGGAAGACACTGGTAAGTCTGATAAGATTGTTACTTCTGTTACATGTGTCTTCTAAATCAACTTCCAACCCACAACTCTACAATTCTACATTTCCTCATCCACAGACCTTCCAAAGCACAGCCGTAACAGTCCTCCTGTGCATGCACTGTTTTAGGGGTAGTGAAACAAGGCCTTCTGCACATTGGCTTCCCAAAAACTAGTCCTCTCTCCATGGGCAAAATGCAGTTCAGCACAGTAGTGCTTTGGGTCATCAAGAGGATTAAATGGATTAATGTGTGCAAAGCCCTTAAATAATGTCACATAGTCAATTCTCTACATATTAGTTGCTACTATTATTATCCCTATTCTTACAAAACCAGTGAGCCAGGTAACTGTGCGTTTCTATGTTCAGTGTTCATCATTCAACTTACCAGCATTTATTAAGCATTGACTAGATGCACAGCTCTACAGCAGGAACTGAGGAAAGAATAATAAAGGAAAAAAGAATTCCCCTCCCTGTTCTGCAGGGTCTGGCAGTTCACTTGGGGGAAGGAAGATAAACGCAGATAAGAGCAAGAACAAAAATTAACAAGCAAAAGAAACATTCCCATGCCTGGTATATATAAGGAATGAAGTGCTGGTGGTGACCAGAGAGAGGCTGGCTTGGCTTCATGCTTCCACCAGGATCGCCCTAGACATGCAGCAGCGCAGAGAGTACCACAGGCAGCCGTGGGGTCAGTGCAGTGGCTCAGTAATGACATTGAATAATAGGAGAAAAGTGAAAAGATCCTCGGACTCAGAGGGCAGCTAGGAACATGAATAAATCAAGGATGTGGATATGCTTTGTAAACCATAAAATTACTCAAATTTTAGATGTGATTTCCAGTGTGGATGGTTTTCATGAAGTTTTAACCAATCGTGAATCCCAGCTCACCTTGGGATTGAGAGGTGCATAGTTCTCTCTCCTGGAGTTTAATAGAGGATTTTATTCATGGGAATAATAGAGTTTGGATATTTGTCCCCTCCATACCTTATGTTGAAATTTAATCCCCAATGATAGAGGTGGGGCCTGGTGGAAGGTATCTGGGTCATAGGGGTGGATCCCTCATGAATGGCTTGGTGCTGTCCTCAAGGTAATGACTGAGTTTTCACTCTATTAGTTCCCACAAGAGTCTCCCCACACACCCCCTTCCAAGTCGGCTGTTAAAAAGAGCCTGGCATCTCCCCCGCTCTGTCTTCCTTCCTGTTTCACCATGTAATATCTGTTCCTTTTCCCTTCTGCCATGGGTGAAGTTTCCTAAGGCTCTCACCAGAAGCAAATGATGTGGCGCCATGCTTCTTGTATAGCCTGAAGACCTCCAAGCCAAATAAACCTCTTTTCTTTATAAATTACCCAGCCTCAGATATTCCTTTACAGCAACACAAATGAACTAAGAACAAGGGAACAATGCAGCCAGGATATTTGGGGACACAAGGGCTGGTGCCAGCTCCCCATCCACCAAACAGGCACATGGGCCTGGGATCCAGAATGCCTGAGCTTGGGGCTCTGCCCCACATCTGCCCAACTCTGTGACCTTGGACGTCTACTCTCTGGTCCTCAGTGTTTCCTCATCTCTACATTGGGTCCAACAACAGCTATCTCTCTAACAGGAAGTGGAGTGAACAGTTGTAAAGACTAAACAAATTAATAGATGAAAAGTTCTTGGCAGACTACCTGGCACCTCATACATATTACACAAGTGTTTGCATTATTTTAATGAACTGTATTACAGGTATGCTGCTCTCTGCCTTGCTCTAGCTCTTGACTGTTTTCTCCAAGACCAGACATCCAGTAGTCAAATCATTAAGTACTGCATTCACTTGGCAGGACTCGGGATTTTGGATGTGGTCTCATAAGGGCAATTAAAGGAAACAAAAGTGGGAGGTGGGGCCTGGACCTTAACAAACAGGCCTGACAAGAGCAAGAGCATGAGGGAAGAGGCTTCTCCATTACCTCACATATTCTAATACTTGCTCAAGTTCAAGAGTTCCTATTTTTTCCCATCATTTCCAGCACAGAGGCCTGCGCATCTAAATGCAAGTCCAGCATCCTTGGCACCCTTGACAACATTCACAGAAACCCAAAGGAGCCTTCTGAGGCTTCAGACAAGAGCCCCTGCTGGGAATTAGGAGGCACAAGCACATCTGTTTTTCAATTTGACTATTTTTCATTTTGCTTGGACATGCCCAGTGATTCTCGAACTTTCATGGCCTACAGCCCTCTGAGGGCTTTGGCCAACCCCTCGAGTTCCACATCAGCCTGTCACAAAATGACAAAACCTAAAGAATTGAACTTCTAGTGCACTTTACAGTCAGCGCTCAGAAACAGCTTTATAGATTCAGACTGAGTGAATGTTTGTGAATCACTCTCTGGCAGGCTTTCTACTTTTCATTTAGTGCTCCTAACAAACTATGAAGAAGACAGCATCAGACACATTTTAAAACACAAAGACTAAAGCTTACAAAGTTGAACTGAAATGTTTCATATTCCAATAAACGCCCACTAGTAAAGTACAGATTTTTTTTTTTTTTTTGAGATGGAGTCTTGCTGTGTTGTCCAGGCTGGAGTGCAGTGGTGAGATCTCCGCTCACTGCAAGCTCCGCCTCTCAGGTTCACTCCATTCTCCTGCCTCAGCCTCCCCAGTAGCTGGGACTACAGGCACCCGCTACCACGCCCGGCTAATTTTTTCTATTTTTAGTAGACACGGGGTTTCACCATGTTAGCCAGGATGGTCTCGAACCCCTGACCTCATGATCCACCTGCCTCGGCCTCCCAAAGTGCTGGGATTACAGGCGTGAGGCATCGCGCCCAACCAAAGTACGGATTTTTAGAACAGATGTAACAGATACAAATACAGTTTTGTTTCATTGATATACTGGGTAGTGGTGAGTCTGGGCTTTTAGTGTGACCACTGCCTGAAGAATGAACACTGTACCTACTACGTAATTTTTCAAACCTCAAACACCTCCCACCCTCTGTGCTTTTGGAGTCCCCAGAGTCCATTATTTCCATCTTGTCTATGTGTACCCATTGTTTATCTCTCACTCATAAGCGAGAACACGCAATATTTGACTTTCTGTTTCTGAGTTCTTTCACTCAGGATAATGGCCTCCAGGTTCATCCCTGTTGCTGCAAAAGATATGATTTCATTCTGTTTTGTGGTTGAGTTGTATTCTACGGCATATATGCCACACTTTCCTTATCCAATCCTCCATGATGGACACTTAGGTGCTGATGCCATGACTTTGCTATTGTGAACAGTACTGTGATAAACATACGAGTACAGGTGTCTTTTTTTTTTTTTAATAAAATGATTTGTTTTCTTTTGTGTAGCTATCTAGTGGTGGGATTGCTGGATTGAATAGTAGTTCTATTTTTGACTCTTTGAGAAATCTCCACGCTGTTTTCCACAGGGGTTGCACTAATTTACCTTCCTACCAACAATGTATAATGGTTCTGTTTTTTCTGCATCCTCATCAACATCTGTTGGGTTTTTGTGTGTGTGTGTGACTTTTTAATAATAACTATTCTGACTGGTATAAAATGGTATTGCATTGTGGTTTTAATTTGCATTTATCTGATTACTGATGGTGTGCATTTTTTCACATTTGTTGAACACTTGCATATCTTCTTTTGAGAAATGTCTGTTCATGTACTTTAAAGCCTCCTTTAAATGGGATTGTTTTTTGTTGTTGTTCTTGAGTTGTCTAAATTCCTTGCAGACAACTGGGACTTAATTTAACTAAAAAGCTTCTGCAAAGCAACAGAAATAATCAACAAAGTGAGAAGACAGCCTACAGAATTGGATAAAATATTTGTAAACTATGTATCTAATAAATGATTAATATCCCGAATCTACAAGATTTGGATTTGACCTCAGGCTGACTTGACTCCCCTTATGCCAGATAACTCTATTCTCTTTCACCCATTCAAACACTATTAGTCAAAAATCTATTCTGTGTCAGACACTATAGGCATGGGATGCAGCATGAAAAAGACAATGTCACTGCTCTCAAGAAGGTTACACTCTAGACAGGAAGGCAGGAAATAAGCCAATAAATAAATATATATTATGATCTAAGATATATAAGAGTCATGAGGAAAAATAAAGCCTGGTGACGGATAGAGAATAAAGAAAGAATGAGGGAGTGATTATATGTTGATCATAAATGAAGTAGGGGAGTTAGGCAAAAATCTGGGGGAATATGAAGTACCCAGTAGAGGCAACTACAGGTGCAAAGGCCCTGAGGCAGATACAGAAAAAGGTAAGAACCCCAGTATGCTTGGAGGAAAGCCAGAAAAGGGGAGAGTGGCAGGAGGTGAAGTTGAAAAGACTGACTCAGGCCAGATCACGCTTGGTTCCTGTGAGCCATAGCAAGCCATTTGTATTGCATGCACTTCTAAGAGAAAACTGCCAAAGGCTTTGCTATGGGAATTATATTTTCAACAGAATTATAATTTTAAAAGATCCCTCTGGCTGCTGTGTGGAGCACCGACTATGGAGGAGCAAGAGTCAATGCAGGAACCTAGTTAGGAAGTCAGGTGAGTAGTTTGGATGAGAGACTATGATGGCTTGAGCTAGGTTTGTAGTTGGACTCATAATATATTTTGACAGTTTTCTCCCTGGTATGAAATTACAGTAGTCTTTGATGAATTCTTTTGGAAGAAATTCTTTTTGAAACCCAGTTTGAGGAATGCTGAAACTCAGACCTGTCAGGACTCCTTCACTCTGACACTAGGAATAAATGACCATGACTTAAATATGATGTGATCACCCAAACGACAGTGCATCAAGCACATGATGTAGCAGCAGGATGACAGTGAGCACTGAGCCATGCTGACAGTGCTACACTTACCCCTTTTTAAAAGGTGATAGCATTTATTTTCTTTTACCCATCCATGGGCCAATACCAGAGTAAGTCTGTCTTGCTATAAAAATAGGTTCCGCAACCCTAAACTTTAAAAAGTAATTACAGGTTTCCAACCTTTCTGCATTAGAACAGCCTTTCATATGGTCAGCTCAGCCTGAGCCAGGACCTCCATAGATGGACATATCATACAATAAGCCTGCTGCTTTTTGGGCAAAACTCTCTTCGAGGTACTCAAGTGCCGTTGGTACTACCTTTATGCATAGGAGAAGATTACATTTTATAGAGATTAAAATGTATGATTGAACAGCGCCACTAGACTCACAAGCCTGTGCTCTAAATTAAAGGTGGCTTGTTTGGTATGTCTGCAATGGACAATGATGTGACTCCGACATCTCAGTCCAGAAGTTTTTGAGTTCCCCCTTTGCCATTACAACAACCCAGTCTGCTTCAGAGCCTTTTATATCTACCTGATTTTGCTAATAAGGGAGGAAGCAGAAAATATTTTCATGATCATGTTAGGAGTGAGAAGCAAATCCAGTACCAGATCCCAGGTCTTCTCACCTCCCATACTAGGACTCCTTTGATCAGACCAACCTACTTTCCATGCTGACACCTAGTTTCCCAGAGGGTCCTAGAAGCCCAAGGCAATTTTATTCTTTAAAAAAAAAAAAAAAAAAGTTGCTAGAAGAGAATAGATACTACTAGCAGATGGAAAGATTGTTGAGAAAATCTGAAGGAAAATAAGCCTAGGTTTATTCCTCAACCTTGTGTTGAATCTGTCCACAAAGGCATGTGCCTTCAGTTGGTCAACAGTCAAAACAGATGGAGCCTTTACTGTGTAGAGAGTCTTGGTGATGAAGAACAGAAGACAGGACTTTCCGTGGGAGAGGCAGGATGAACACACACAAATATACAACAGTAGCACATATAGGTACAGAAGCATGACGAGAAACACTGGATCATCAGAGAAAATCATTTAAAGAAGATAAAAGTTTAACAGCTTTGAAAAGGGAGAAAGATCATGAAAGATAGTTTTTCCCAATGTGGAAGAGAAAATAACCCAAACACAGTTAGTCAATTGTGTGCATCAAGACTCACAAATGGGATAAAAATTTTATGTACTCACGAAGTTAAATAAAATAATGAATGATCTGGAAACCATGTGTTTATAATGTCGAATAATCACCTTGGGGTCACAGTTTTGAACAGGCTTGACCTAAGTTTTATCTAGTATCACTAGAAAAGCAGAGTTAACTTTCAAAACACACACTGGTACCTGAATCAGTACTACATTCACACCTATTTCTGCACTGTGCTTGCATTTTTCTGTCCAATGTGCTGAAACAGGACCCTTCACGGAGAAAAGCCAACTATAGGAGAAAGTCTAAGTGAGGAACAAGAGGTTGCGTATCTACCCTCAGGTACCAAGAAGATTGGCTCTGGCACTCTCTGAGAAGATAATTCTGAAACTACAACCATGCATTCTTTGGCTTTGTGGGTTTTTTAGAACTTGGGCACTCCTCATGATTTTGTAACAATTATTACCTTTCTGCTTTCCTATAACTCTCAGCATATTCTTGACACATACAAAAATGAATAGATGTATTCATATTTTATTCAGCTAAAAATTAATCATCACAGCAATCCTGGGAATACTGGTAACCTGTTCTTAATGCTTCTAGAAATTCATTCCACATGGAATTAAGTCTTAAATGATACAGATGCACTTTCAGATTCATATATTTAGGGAAAAACAGTAAAATGTAATTTCAGTAATAGCCCCAAATTGGGGGAAAAGCCACAAATGCCCTTCAACACACATGAATGGATACCCAATATGTGTTACATCCATAAAATAGAATCTTACTCAGCAATTGAAACACACAACTTAGATAAATCTCAGGGGGTTATGCTGAATGGGAAAAAAAAGTCAATCTCAAAAGGTTGCATAGTTATTATTCTATTCATATAACATTCTGGAAACGACAAATTTTTAGTGATGGAGATTAATAGCTGCCAGGCATTAGGTTGGGGAAAGGATGAAACTACAAAGGGACTGAACCAGAGAGTTCCTTTGGGATGACTGAAGAGATCTCCATTCTGATTATAGTGGTGGTTACACAAATCTATACATGTGATAAAGTTTCACTGAACTATATGCTATAAAGGAAAATGAGTGCATGTAAGAACTAGTGAAATCTGGAAAAGATCTACAGTTTAGTTAATAGCATTTACCAATGTTGATTTCCTGGTTTTGATAATTGTGCTATGATTATGTTATATGCTTTCCATGAGGGACGCTAGGTAACAGGGCCTGTGGGAACTCTCTGTAGCATTATTGCAATGCCTATGTATGTCTAAAACTATTTCAAAATTCACAAAACAAGTTTTCAAAAACATGTAACTCCATTCCTCCTCCACTTTCCTCAGACCATTTCAGTACCAGAACCATCACGCTGCAGCAACTTGACTTTTACCAAGATAAATGACAAAACAAGAAGAATGTTTATATTCTACTACAAATATTTTTGAATTCAGGGTTTTACTAGAGGCTTAACTATAAATAATTTAGTATCAGGAGTTTTTCTTAACTCACAAATGTGTGTGTGTACCTTTCTAAATCAAAGCACAGATGACACAGTGTCGAAGATAAAACATCTCTTTGGATTGCTGGGAACTTTTTCTAGATAACCCCAACCTATCCGATCCGCCAAGCCTCAACAGCTGTCCTGTATTCACAAAATGATTTTACATTTTCCACTCTATTTTTATCCTTAAGACTCTAGAATACAGTCTGCCTTTCTCTCCTTTCCACAGATGCCAACACCTATTTTCTGGGGTATCCTCTCTCTCCAGTAGTCCTGAATATGTCTGAATAAGACATAACCCTGGAGCTTTGCTGACTCTGGACATAAACACCCCAGAGTGTTTCCCCTTAAGGTTTGCTGTTTCTCATTAAAAAGAAGTTACAGCATTACTGAATGCTTCATAAATGTTTTCAGCGAAGTTGTCCTTTGTCTATTTCCTTGCTTCCCTTTCTAAAGATCCATACAACTTGGTTGCCTCTGAGCTTTTTTCTTACTGATAATCCCCATTCAGCCTTCTCAGTCACATGAGACACCTATTACAAATTAGTTCACTACTGGTGTCCTTAGTTAGTAATTCACAAGTGGGGAGACTCTTTTGTGCACCCCTACTTCAAGGGAACTCATCCTCAACATCAGAGACTCCTCCCCCCTTATCCCTTAAATATGCACCTCTGGCATATTTTCTGCCTTGTCTTTTTCATCTTCTTAGCTCCTACTCTTGATTCTGCCTAACGCCACCCTCTTTTTCTGTGCCCTATGAAAAATTATATCCCAGCATGAACTGCCGTAGTTCTAGTAGCTGACAACCAAAGAAAGTGGACAAGCTGTGACAGAGACCTAGAAGCCGTGGCATCTTGAAAACTGTCTTTCTGGCCCAACTTGGGTCAGCACAGAATATTGGCCTCATGGTTCACAAAACAATGAATGAGCTTTAGCTAGAGCTCTCTGACAATGAGATAGGCCACCTTGCAAGATGAGCTGTCACAGAGGTCAAAGATACTAAAAGAAACCCTGAAAATAAATAGCAAGCCATTAAAAACCCATGTAAATTATTGAAGTATTTACAGGTAAAATGAAATAATGTTTTGGATTTGTTTTAAAATATTTCAGCAAAAAATGTTATGAATGAGGGTAACAGATGACACAAAATTGGCAAAATGTTGAGAAATTGTTAAAGCAGGGTAAGGAGTATATGTTCTCTCCCACCTTTTGCATACCTGAAATTTTTATAATGTGTTGTTTCAAAATCTCATGCAATTGCATCTGCACTCACCCAGTCCAACTATGACATACTCCATGGTTAGACATTGAACCTGGCACTATTGAAGGTAGCTGGTGTCCAGAGAAAGTGGAACAGAGTTTAAGATAACTGTGGATTCCAGGAAATTCCATAAATGTTGACTCTACGACAGTGTCTTTCTCTTCACTGAGATTATTTGTGCTCACAAGGGAAGCCGATTCTTCTGATGAACTCAAGGTTGCGACCAGTTAGAAACATCAAGTCTCTATGTAAGAAGGAGAAACTGACTTAGAGTTCCCAAAAATTCAGTATCTTGAAGAATAAGACTGGGTCTAAAGGAATTCCACCAGAAATCATAACGTGAGAAACTATGGTTAGTATGTGTTGGATCTGATTTTTCAATGTGTAAACCGCTCCCTGAGAACTGAGTACCAACAGATACTTGATTTACTCTTCTCGGTCATTTGAACAGCGTTGGACAAGTTATAACTTCCGTGGGCTAACATTCCAGTCATCTTCACAGATGATGCACCAATCATCTTACAGAGAGCTTAAGTGGTAAACTAATTCAGCTGATTACCATAGCAACTCAAGATAAGGTGGATATTTTTCTATTTATCCAAAGAGCTTGGTAAACAAGATTATTCTGAACTGTTGTGTAACCTGCAGGTCTGCTTCACTCTAAGCAGCAGATATGGTTCTTTCCAGAATATAAATAAGCTGAATTCTTATTTTCTATATCGGAAATATCAGCTGTTTAAAGTCATTATTAAAGTAAATTATTTTGTAAGGCACATAATCTCAAGTGCAGCAATCCCCATTAGCACAGTGAGGTGATGACATCATTTGTGAGGGGAAAAAAAAAAAAAATATATATATATATATATATAAAAAACTCCTTCTCTCTCCCGCTCTACTTCTTTGAATCTCTGATGTAATAGGTTATCTGTTCTGATGAAAGTATATCCTAAGAAGATACTCCAGTCCTGCAATATCTTAAATATGATAGAGAAGATAAATGCGGACTTGGTGGTGGTGGTTCTTGTTCTTGTGTTGAATGTTATAAGATTAAGGAATTTGACCGATGTTGGATAAATATAGAAAATTTCTTTTATAAGTGTGATAATTTGTATTTAAGTGTATATCATTTACTTATGAAGATTACTTACAGTTTTGTTTTGTTTGTTTGTTTGTTTTTGAGAAAGAGTTTTGCTCTTGTCACCCAGGCTGGATTGCAATGGCACAATGGCATGATCTCAGCTCACTGCAACCTCCACCTCCAGGTTCAATCAATTCTCCAGCCTTAGCCTCCCGAGTAGCTGGGATTACAAGCACCCGCCACCATGCCCGGCTCATTTTTGTATTTTTAGTAGAGATGGGGTTTCCCCATGTTGGGAAAGCTGGTCTGGAACTCCTGACCTCAAGTGATCCACCTGCCTTGGCCTCTCAAAGTACTGGGATTACAGGCAAGAGCCACCGCACCAGGCTAAGGTTTTCTTAATTGTACTTTATATATTATGGCTTACCATGTTGAAAATACACAAACACAAGATTTAGAGTAGATTCAGAGTGAGGGAATGTTCAATGTTCCTGTTAAACCAAGAACATAAATGAGCATACATACAACACCGGGATATTAGAAAAAGGAAAATATAATTTTCCATTGTTAAAGAAACATAGGACTCTAGTTTACTCAGAATGACTACGTGATAACTAAATGTTCTGCCACACATTTTAACAAATTAATCAACAAGTAAAGTGTCTGCAGTTTGTGCCAGTGAAAAATATCAGTGTTTTTGATCTACACTTCTGTTCCTGGGCTCTCTATAAAATAAGCCAAGGCACAGCCTGCTAATAATAGGGCTTTAACATATTAAAGCATACTCATAATGGGGGTCATGAAGAATGTCATTCTTTTCTTCATGTTAAGAGGAAGACCAACTTACAGCAAGCCCTTGAAAGAAAAAAAATGACCTGCTGCTTTCTCCCTTTAGGATACAAATCCAGTAAGTATTTGAAAACATGTATAAAACAGTCTCTCTTGATCCATGAAAACAAGAAATAAAACATCCTGGAAGGATAGAAATGCTTCATGGAATGTTCAGATGACCATGTAGAGCAAAGGGAGAAGCTTTTGCCCAAGAGAGGTAAGTATATATACATATGAGATGTCACGTTCTGCCCCAAGGAGCAAGATCATAACAAGTGGTAATCTCGTACTCAGTAACCCTTTTTAAAAATAAACATAGATATATTCAAATAAGAATTATTTAATTAAGAAGGAAAAACTCAACTAAAGTCTAGAGTATTACTTGTGGCAGAAAAATCACTAAAGCTAAACATAGAAGTAAAGTATAGTGTTTGTGCTTCCCAAATCAAAAATTAAAACATCACCAAAAATGAATTGGACAATTTCAATCAGAAATATCCTGGAAAATCTGGGATGTATCACTATTATTCTTTGGCTTATTTTACCAAAGTGTTTATCTATTTTTCTGGAATTGACTCTACTGACATTTCCTAGGGGCTTGCACAGAGGCTTGTTGTCCTTCCTCTCAAGTGAATGGTGAGTTAGGTCCAGCTTCCCATAGGAACATTTGGTTCCTCTGTTTCTCCTAATCCCACCCTGAACACAGGCTAGTAACAGAGGGGTAAAGACACTTATCTATGACAGCTTAGGATACAACTCAGGGGATCTTTTTTAACATGGTAGGTAGAAGTGTGTCTCCTCCCACCTAAATACTAAGTTATCTTTCAAGGTCTAATAGATGTTTCAGAATCTCCATAAAGGCTTTGTTACTAGTACTGGTATGTTAATGTGTGTGTGTGTTTTCTTGGTGGAACTAGATGTATACTTGTCTCTTGCCTGTTCCTGAATGAGAAGTGTAGGCTTAGTATGTTCTCATATCGGCGTGTTCTCTAGGGAAATATATGTGTTCCTCCTTGCCAAATGACTTATTGTGGTAAAGCAATAAATGATAAAGAAAGACTATAAAAAGTTGGAGAAAACTACTCTCACATTAATTACTACCTATAAATCAATTACATTGACTAAGCATTTCCTCTATCAAGTCACCTGATCATCACTGCAGCTATTTTTCTTCTATTTGTAAATGAAGAAACAGACTCAAAGAGAATATGATCTCATTATGCAAAGGATAGAAGGAGCCAGGAATAAAACCCTGGCCTTATACAAGAGCCAGGAGTAAAATCTTGGCCCAAATTCTGACCTGTTTTCCATGATGCAGAAAGTTTTTCTTTTCTCTATTCACAACATTGTCTTAAAATTTAAGGTGGACTCCTTTCTGGCAAAGCATACAGCGGAACACAGAGTGATATGAAAACACTCACCCATGTGAAGGCAGCTAGAGTGCAGAAGAGTTTCCAAGTTTGGAAAACTACACAGGATGTAGAAAAAGTATTTGCCAAAATTCAATACTCACTCCTGATAAAAACTCTCAGAAACACAGGCATACAGGAGAACTTCAATTTGATGAAGAATATCTACAAAAAACCTACAGCTAACATTACACATGACGGTAAAAGACTGAATGCTTCCTCTCTATGGTCAAAAACAAGGCAAGCATTTCTGCTCTCACTGCTTTTATTCAATATAGTACTGGAAGTTCTAGCCAGTGCAAGAAGACAAGAAAAGGAAATAAAAGATAGACTAACTGCAAAGAAAGAAAGAAAACAGTCCCTACTTGCAGATGACAGGTTTTTTCTGTTTAGAAAAGCCTAAAGTATCTACAAAAAAATGTGCGTAGAACTAATAAGTGAGTTCAGTCAGGTTGCAAGATACCAGATAAACATACAAAATCAATTGTGTTTCTATATACTAGCAATATATATATGAACACCAAAATTTAAAACCATAACACTTATAATCACTCAAAAAATAAAAATACTTAGGTATAATAAATATAACAATAGTTCTAACTTGCATACTGAAAACTATAAAAGACTGATGAAAGAAATCAAAGAAGGTGTAAGTAAATGAAGATACATATTGTGTTCATGGATTGGAAGATTCAACATAAAAAACACATAAATTCTCCCATAATTGACATTACAAGTTTAACAAAATTCCTATAAAAAAATCTCAGCAAAATATTTTGTATATATAGCTTATTCTAAAATTCCTATGAGAAGAAAAATTAGAATTGCTAAGTATATTTGAAAAAATTAATTATGAAGTGGGAGGAATCACTCTATCTAACCTCAATACGTATTATACTACATCATTCCATTTATATAACAATCTGGAAATGACATAATTAGAGGAATAGTAGTTGCCAGGGGATAAAGAGGGAATGGGGTCAGGAGGGAAATCACTGTGGCCATAAAAGCACAAAATGAAGGATTCCTTTTTTTTTTTTTTTTTTTTTTTTGAGAAGGAGTCTTGCTCTGTCACCCAGGCTGGAGTGCAGTGGCTGGATCTCGGCTCACTGCAAGCTCCGCCTCCCGGGTTCATGCCATTCTCCTGCCTCAGCCTCCCGAGTAGCTGGGACTACAGGCACCCGCCACCTCGCCCGGCTAGTTTTTTGTAATTTTTAGTAGAGACGGGGTTTCACCGTGTTAGCCAGGATGGTCTCGATCTCCTGACCTCGTGATCCGCCCATCTCGGCCTCCCAAAGTGCTGGGATTACAGGCTTGAGCCACCGCGCCCGGCCAAAATGAAGGATTCTTGTAGTGATGAAAATGCTATTTATCATGACTGTATCAATGCCAATATCCTGATTGTGATATTGTATTATAGTTTTGCAAGATGTTACCGTTGGGGCAAACTGAGTAAAAGATAGAGTATCTCTCTGTATTATTTCTTATAACTGCATGTCAATCTACCATTATCTCAAAAATGTTGACTAAAAACAAGATGAGGAGGAATTGACCAGTCAAAGACAGGAGGCAAGACTAATCTCATAAAAGAAAATAATATATGCAAAATCTCTTATTCTTTATTCATCCTATCTCCATCCTTTATCTTCTATGTACACTCAGAATTCCAGAACTATCTATTTTTAAATGTCTCTTGTATCCCTTTATTTCCATTCTCACTTCTAGCATCCTAATCAAATAGTCATACTTTAGTACTTGAGTTAATAGAAGAACCATTAGTTGGTTCCATGATACAACATTTTTCCCTGTCTTTTTCTGACAGTTTAAAGTTTTTAAACATGGAGAAGGGGAAGCTAAACAGAGAAGTCCTGCTTTGGAGTGTGCTCCCTATCTGGTGTGGGCCCAGCCTGTAGATGCAACAGACAAACTGTTAAATGGTATCTAAATGACATTGAAAAATTGATGAGTACCAGAAAAGTATTTTTCATCTAACTAAACTCAGGTCATAATAATATAATAATGGCAAAGAGATTTTACAAAATGTCATATATGCATTTAATAAAAGTATAAGCAAGACCAAATTCCACAGGGAAATATTTTAATATTTTACCATTATATGTGTTGTTTGCTGTAGGTTTATTATAGATTCCCTTTATCAAATGAGAAATATCCCTTCTATTCCAAGTTTGCTGAGACATTTAATCATGAACAGGAGTTACCTTTTTCTCAAATGCTTTTCAGCATCTATTGAGATGATATGATTTTTCTTCTTTATTCTGTTAAATATGATGACTTGCACTACTGATTTTCAAATATTAAACTAACCTTGCATTCCTTGGTAAATTTGTCTTTATGCATATCACTGGGTTTAATCTTCTAATGTTTTATTATGAATTTTTATGTCTATGCTCATAAAGTTATTAGTCCATGATTTCTTTTCTAATAAGTCCTTGTCAGGTTTTCACGTCAAGTAATGCTAGTTTCATAAAACAAGCTAGGAAGTGTTCTTTTCTCCATTATTTTCTTAAATAAAATGCATAAGATTTGTATCTTTTTTTTCCTCAAATGTTTAGAGAATTAATGAAGCTATCTGGATCAATGATTTTTATACGGAAAGTTTTAATAATTACTATATTATCTGACCTCATCGCTGCTATCCAACATTGTAACTAGAGGCCCTAGCCAGAGCAATTAGACAGAAAAAAAATTTTAAGGCATAACAAGGATCTAGAACCAGAAATACCATTTGACTCGGCAATCCCATTACTGGGTATATACACATAGGCATATAAATCATTCTACTATAAAGACACATGCACACGTATGTTTATTGCAGCACTATTTACAATAGCAAAGACATGGAACCAGTCCATATGCCCATCAATGACAGACTGGATAAAGGAAATGTGGCACATATACATCACGGAATACTTTGCAGCCATAAACAGGAATGAGGTAATGTTCTTTGCAGGTACATGGATGAAGCTGGAAGGTATCATCCTCGGCAAACTAAAACAGGAACAGAAAACCAGACACCACATGTTCTCACTCATAAGTGAGAGTTGAACAATGAGAACACATGGGCACAGAGAGGGGAACAACACACATCAGGGCCTGTTGAGGGGAGGGAACTTAGAGGACTGGTCAATAGGTGCAGCAAACCACCATGGCACATGTATACCTATGTAACAAGCTTGTATGTCCTGCACATGTGCCCTTTTTTTATAGAAGAAATTTTAGAAAAAGAAAAGAAATTTACAAGGATACATTTTTAACTCAAAATAAAATAAACTTTCTCAATGCTATACAAAAAAATTGTCAAAGACTTTAAACTGCCTTTATTCACAAAGGACATAATGGTGCACATAGAAAGTCCTATGAAACATACAAGGACATAGAAGCTACCTCATTTTATTGTACTTGAAAGATATTGTGTTTTTTACCCATTAAAGCTTTGTGGCAACCCTGCATTGAGCAAGTCTGTCAGTATCATTTTTCTAATAGCATGTGCTCCATTTATCTCTCCGTGTCACATTTTGGTAATTCTCACAATATTTCAAACTCTATTTTTATCATTATATTTGTTATGGTGATCTGTGATCAGTGATCTTTCATGTTACTACTATAATGGTTTTGGGGCACCACAAACCATTCCCATGCAAGATGGTCAACTTAACAATTGTTATGTGTGTGCTGACTGCTCCACCAACTGTCTGTTCGTCATCTCGCTCCCTCTCCTCAGGCGTCCGTATTCCCTGAGACACAACAAGAGTGAAATTAAACCAATTAATAACCCTCCAGGATCCTCTAAGTGTTCAAGTGAAAGGAAGAGTCACACAATTTTCACTTTAAATCAAAAGCTATCAATGATTAAGCATAGTAAGGAAGGCATGTCAAAAGCCAAAACAGGCTGAAAGCTAGGTCTCTTGGCCCAAATAATTAGCCAAGCTGTGAATACAAAGGAAACATTCATGAAGGAAATTAACAGTTATTTCTAGTGAACACACAAAGAATGAGAAAGTGAAACAGCCTTATTGCTGATATGGAGAAAGAGAAAGTTTGAGTTGTATGAATAAAAGATCAAACCAGCCACAATATTCCCTAAGCCAAAGCCTAATCCAGAGCAATTAACTCTCTTCAATTCTATGAAAGCCAAGAGAAGTAGGAAGCTGCAGAAGAAATGTCTGAAGTTAGCAGGGATTGGTTCATGAAGTGTAAGGAATGAAACCATCTCCATAACATAATAGCACAAGGTAAAGCAGCAAACGCTAACATAAGCTGCAGCAAGTTATTCTGAAGATACAGCTAAGATGGTTGATAAAGGTGACTACACTCAACAATAGATCTTCAGTGTAGAAGAAATAGTCTTCTATTGATAAAAGATTACATCTAGGACTTTCATAAGTAGGGAAGGGAAGTCAATGCCTGGCTTCAAAGCTTCAAAGGACAGGCTGACTGTATTTTTTTAAATTTATTCTTCAAACTTTTATTTTGCTTTTTATTATTTTTAATTAACACAGAAAAGTTGTACACATTTATGGGGCACAGTGTGCTATTTTGATACATGTATACAATGTATAATGATAAAATCAGGGAAATTAGCATATCTATCACCTCAAATATTATTTGTGTTGGGAGCATTCGAACTCTGCTCTTCTAGTTATTGGAAAATGTAGGGATCAGTCAGTGTGGTCAGAAAAATGGTAAGATGAAGTTATATTATATAGACACAAACCTTCTTGTAAGGTCGGAAGGTTTGCATAGCTTCAGTAATAGATCTGGCTGAATGCAGCCTAATTCTTACCTTGAGTAAATAGCTAAAGTAGGTTCAAAGGAACGTAAGGGAATTTACCTAAATAACTTGTTTACTCATGTGGTCATAAGACTAACTTTTGATCATTCATGGGCAGGATAGCTCTCTGTGAGGGGTGGGGGGGTGAGAGGCGACCAGGTTAATTACCCACAGGTGTGTTGACTCAAAGCCTGTATCATTTAATCTGTACTAAATAAATGTGAACTTGACTGGCTGATCAGTGCAATGTTCCAGACTCAAAGCAGAGCCCCTTAGCTGGACTGACAGGCAGAATATCTGTGTCAGTGTATGTCTCTCATCCACCGCTGAGTCAAGGTCTGTGGGTCAGACCCCGCAGGAAAATATACAACAAATAGTTGTTAATTATAGTCACCTTATAGTGTTATAATCACTCACTTGTTAGGAGCTAATGCAGCTAGTGATTTTAGGTTGAACCCAATGCTTATTTACCCTTCCAAAAATACTAGGGCACTTCAGAATTATGTGAAATCTACTCTGCTTGTGCTCTATAAATAGAAGAACAAAGCCTGGATGATAGCATATCTGCTTATCGCATGGTTTTCTAAATATTTTAAGCCCATTGCTGAGACCCACTGCTCAGAAAAAAGGTTCCTTTCAAAATATTACTAATCGTTGACATGACACCTACTCACCCAAGATCTCTGCTAACACATCTCTTCTGCAGCCCATAGATCAAGAAGTAATTTTGACTTTCAAGTCTTATCATGCAAGAAATACATTTTGTAAAGCTATAGGTGCCATGGAAATTGATTCTTCCAGTGGATCTGGGCAAAGTAAATTGAAAGCCTTCTAGAAAGGATTCACCATTTTAGACGCATGCTATGAAGAACATTTGTGATTCATGGGAGGACATCAAAATATTAACATTTACAAGAGTTTGGATAAAGTTGATTTCAATCTGCATAGGTAACTTTGAGGGGTTCAGGACTTCAGAGGAGGAAGTAACTGCTACTACTAAAAACAAGTAAAAAGTTAAATTTAAAATTCAATACAGTTTACAATATCAAAGACTAGAAAATGCTTATTAATACATTTAATAAAAGATGCAGGATACTGTCCACTGAAACTACAAAATATTGGTGAGATAAATTAATGATGATCTAAATAAATCGAGAGAGATAATAGACTCATGGGTTACAAAACTAAATGTTGTAAATATATTAATTCTCTCTAAATTAGCCTATAGACTCAAAGCAATTTCAATCAAACTCTGAGCCAGCTTTTTAAGAAACTGATAAGCTGATGTTAAAATTCATATGTGGATATAAAGGATTTCAAATTGCTAAAACATCTTTAAAAAGAATAACAAAGTGAGAACGTATGCTAACTGACTTTAAAATTTAACTAAGAGTATAATATTGGCATAAAGTAGACAAATAGACAACAAAATATGAAATCCATCAATAAACTCACACTTATATAATTAAGTGACTTTTGACTTTTGTAAAAGGCACCAATGCAATTAAATGTGAAGAGATATATCTTTTTGATAAATGTACTATAAGTGGATGTGTGTATGGAAAAGAAATTAATCTTGACCTTAAAATATACATAAAGATTTACTTGAAATGGATTGTATAAGCCCTAAATGTATAAGCTAAGACTCTGAAGATCATAGAAGAAGAAAAAAGAGATTACATCATAAACTTGAGATAGGCAAATATTTCTTAGACAGAATGCTAAAACTCTAATATAACAGAAAACATTGATAAAATAGAGTTTACCAATATTTTAAAATTCTGCTCTTCAAAACACACCCTTTAAGAAATTGAAAAGACAAGCTACATTCTGGGAGATAATATTCACAATTCCCATATTAGAATCATATGCATAATACGTAAGGAACATGTATGAAATCTATAAGAAGACAAACTCACTTTTAAAATGAATGAAAAGACATAGATATTTTACAAAGGAAGATGTGTAAGTGGCCAATAAGCAGAAGAAAATTTGTTCAACATCATTATTCATCAGAGAAATGCCATTTAAAACTACAGTGAGTTACTACTACAAACTCTTTAACATATGAAAAAGATAAATAACATTAAACCATTGGCTAGAACACAGAATATCTCATTCAGTGTGGAAGAGGTAGTGAAGAATGGTATAACCAGTTTGGAAAACTGATCACTTCTCATAAAGCTAAATATGCATCTGGCTTATGTGCTTGCCGTCTCATTTCTAAGTATGAGACTCTCTCAAGAGACATTAAAGCAAATTGACATAAAAAATTGTACATGAATGTTCATGGCACCCTCATTCATAATATTCCCAAACTGGAAACAACACAAATATCCATTGTGTGGCACACTCACACAATGGAAGATATAAACTACTAGTACATGCAACAACTCAGATAAATCTCAAAAGCATTACACCCAGCTAAATAATCCAGGCACTTCATCCATGTCCCTACAAAAGACATGAGCTCATCCTTTTATATGGCTGCATAGTATTCCATGGCATATATGTGCCACATTTTCTTTATTCAGTCTATTAGGCATTTGGGTTGGTTCCAAGTCTTTGCTATTGTGAAGAGTGCTGCAACAGACATACATGTCCATGTGTCTTTACAGTAGAATGATTTAAAATCCTTTGGATATATACCCAGTAATGGGATTGCATCATTCTCAGCAAACTAATACAGGAACAGAAAACCAAACACTACATGTTATCACTCATAAGTGCAAGTTGAACAATGAGAACACATGGACACACAGAGGGGAACATCACACACTAAAGCCTTTTCGGGGGTGGGGGACTAGGGGAGGGATAGCATTAGAAGAAACACCTAATGTAGATGATGGGTTGATGGGTGTAGCAAACCACCATGGCACGTGTATACCTATGTAACAAACCTGCACGTTCTGCACATGTGTCCCAGAACCTAAAGTATGATAAAAAATAAATAAATAAATTGAGGCACAACACAGTACCCACTGTAAGTTTCCGTTTATATTAAGTTCAAGAACAGATAACACTAAACTATAGTGACAGAAATCAGTGGTTGTCTCTATGAGTGGTAGAGGAGAAGGAGGAGTGAGGGGCGTGAGGAATTTTCTGAAAGAATGGGAAGGTGCATAAAGAACTTTCTAGAGTGACAGAATTCATCTGTATCTTAATGGAGTTTTGTTCACAAGTATATACACCTGTCAAAATTTATTGAACTTAACACTTTAATTCATATTTTATTATAAATAAATTATATCTCAATAAAAATGTGATACTACTGTGTGTTGACAACAATTGACACCACCTCTTTCCTTCCCTCCAGCCTTCTGCATTCCCCCTTTACAGGGTCCTCCTACAGGACACAAACTGAGGGAAGTATAAGTTAAAATAAGATTTCTTCAAGTCTTCTCTTCATGCAAAATTCAGAATTTAATTTCTTAAGTCTTGCTGTGACATTTTTCTAGTCTGCCCATGAGAAAACCAGGAAAACTGTATATTACTTATTCGCTTTTCTAAAATCATCCCCAGCACAAATGGTCATTTTATTTTAGAATGTAGCACAGTGAAATGTAAAACTAATGTCCTGATTTAGTGGAGTTGTTTTTTTAGCCAATGTGACAAATTCTACATTATCTGAAACAATAACAGAACCAGGGCTAAGATTTGTGAAAGCCAAGAATAGCCCTTAACGGAATGATGAAAATAAATTTCAACCCCCTTCTATGCCAGGCTTAAAACAGACCTGGCAACAAAAAGCTTAAGCAACATTTTTTTCATCTCCTTATCTTTACCCACCTTTGGTAAAGAGTAGTAAAAGAAGGAGAAAATGTGTGGGAAAAAAATGGACAACAAATTTCCAGTACTGAGACAGCCTGAAAATGTTCCCAATTTTAAACATCTCAAAGCATATCCCACAGATGTGGCTTTATTTACTCCTTTTCTTATAAAAGAAATGCTGCGAAAATCCAAAGGATGCTTAAAATTTTGAAATTGCAAGAGAATGGTGATATTGAATGGGAATCATACTTTGAATATGTCTGGCCCCTTGTCTTCAACAGTTGGCTAATGACCCAACGGACTGAAACCTCGATGTTTGCTAAAAGAAAATGACTGCTAAGATACCAAAATGGAAATAAACGCACAGGCAAGGCAACAAAAAGGAAGTCAGGCTCAATGGGCTCATCAAATCTATTAAGTGTGACCCTTCTTCCTTCAGAAACTCTTAACTATATATGGGCACCTTTCAAACAGGTAACATGTTTTGTTACTCTTTGAAGCAGTAACATTTTTGATTAATCCTTTTGGCTGTTTGCTTCTAATAGTAGTAAAGGGGAAATAAAACAGACCATAAAGTAAATCCTGAGAACCCAGACGGAGAGATGTTGTAAGCATAATAGACATTAATATTCTGTCACCTAAGCTTGGAAGGAGAGAAAGTTGTAGTGGAGGAGTTTACTACCCTTCCCCACATGTGCAGCTCTCAGCTTTCCATGATGGGCAGACAGTGTCCATCATTAATGTAACTTGGCATTCCTCAGTCAACAGGGTCAACTTGGGAAAAAGTTGTGCCCAGGAGGTTGACTTAAGTGACTTCTCTGGTCTTCTTTCAGCACAAAACAACCTGTGCCTCTTCCTCTTTTGCCCTTAACAGACCTGCTTCCTGACAGTCACCTGGGAAATACCTCATTATCAGTTTCACAGAGATGAGTAAATAACAGATAGGCTGTTATGAGTGTGTCATCAGATATACTTATTTTTTATGACAATAGTTTGTTTGTAATGAGTAGATGACACAAAAGGCTGACGTTCTTCATGTAAAAAGTGAGACATGAATTGAGACTTCAGTTGTCTCCTCTCAATTGTGTAAGCCTACATAGGGGTGGGAAGATGAAGATGTTATGACTGTAAGGATCTTGCAGATTGTGTTATACAAACAATGCTTTGCATGGATTTAGATTTCTGGCTAATCAAACAGAGGGGTATGTAGAAATAAGATGCTAAAATAAATAAGTTCAGTTTCTATCTTGAGCTGGCATTGCCCTAACAGATTTTTCTTCCCCTCTTGGTCTTCTTAACCGCCATAAACAATCTTGATCCTATTGGAAAATCTTTTTTTTTTTTAGCATCAAATAAAGCCTTCTGAAACAAACACTTCAGGGATTGAGAAGATAATTGTGATTCGCTTCTCACATTGCAGTTGGTGGTGGGGTAGAATGCAGAGTAGGAATTCCCTCTCTCTCAGAACAGCGGACACCCCTGGGAGTAAGTAAATACTCGCTGCTGCAGTGCAGTGGAACCCCATGCCCCAGATATAGTATTTGGCCAACTTTTCAAATGTATAGTCAGGTACATTGGCTAATTATACATAAAGCCCTAGGAAGCAGAACAAGGATTCATTAAGCCCCAGGCAAGGTTAAATAAAGTACTTCCTGAACATAGTGAGGTTCAAGAAACACGTTATTTACTTGCTCTAAGAGTATGGCATGTGAGTGAAACTTGAACACTTGCTAGTCGTTCAAACAAGAGCAGCTGGAATTACAGATGTGTAATGTACAATGGGTTGGAGACAGCACAGTACAGTAAACACAACATGGATCTGAATACATCCCTGAGCACCTTGGGCAAGTAATCAAGTCACAATCAATCACCTTCAGCAGTGTCAAGTCTCTTAATTACAAAATACCTTCTTAAAAGGCTATGTGAGGGTGATTAGCAAGACGTTATATGTTGGGGTGTCAACACTGGGGTCTCAGGTTTAGACATGTTTATATAAATTGGGATTACAGCTGGACACAAGAAAGAAAATCTGTGGTACAGGTAAGGCTACACAGGTCAGTCTTCCCTGTGGAACCTCTGGAGGAAATGAGCTAATAAGTAGTCATTAGTGGGAAGAATGCCCAGAGCAGTGCAGGCCTGTCCAGGGCAGGAGCTGGAGAAGTAGTTATAAGTCGGGAGGAAAAAAAGGCAGAGTGTGGCCTGGCGTGGTGGCTCACGCCTGTAATCTCAGCACTTTGGGAGGCCGAGGCAGGTGGATCACGAGGTCAGGAGATAGAGACCATGGTGAAATCCCGTCTCTACTAAAAATAAAAAAATCAGTCAGGCGTGGTAGTGGATGCCTGTAGTCCCAGCTACTCAAGAGGCTGAGGCAGGAGAATGGCGTGAACCCAGGAGATGGAGCTTGCAATGAGCTGAGATCGCACCATTGCACTCCAGCCTGGGCAACAGAGCAAGACTCCGTCTCAAAAAAAAAAAAAAAAAAAAAAAAGGCAGAGTGCAACTCCAGGAACTACAAAACTAGCAGTGCCCAGTGGGTTCAGAGTAAGAGGTGATAATGCTCTCTCCAGTAAGGAACCTCAGCTTCCACCTAAATATCTGAGTAGGTAGATAAGGTAAACCAAAACCCCCACTCCAGTGCCTACAAAATGGCAGACATTCAATAAAAATAATTGGAATCATAACCAGGAAGTTTCGCACTAAAGTTTTGCACTTTTTGTAACTATAACATTGTCCCTTCATTCTTCCATTTGAATAGATAGGAGCAGCTGTACTCGTCTACTATAATCATAGTACTTGTTACAGGGGCCACTGAGATCCTAACTAAGGAGTGGTTCCAGCTGCTCAGATGGAATGCACTGTAATGTAAGATTTTCTTTCCAGGGATTAGAAGTGAGAGCATATCCACACATCAGCAGCATCCCATGGTGTATTCAGTCATTCTTGCATTGCTATTAAGAAATAACTGAGAATGGGTAACTTATGAAGGAAAGGGAATTTAATTGGCTCATGGTTCTGCAGGCTGTAGAGGAAGCATGACGCTGGCATCTGCTCAGCTTCTGGGGAGGCCTCAGGAAACTTACAATCATGGTGGAAGGCAAAGGGGGTGTAGGCACGTCCCGTGGCCAAAGCAAGAGAGAGGGGGGTGAAGCACTACACACTTTTAAAGACTAGATCTCAGGAGAACTCACTTGCTATCACGAGGACAGTACCAAGGAGATAGTACCAAACTCTTCATGAGAAACTCATCCCTGTAATTTAATTACCTGCCACAAGACCCCGCCTCAAACACTGGAAATTACAATTCAGCATGAGATTTCAGCAGAGACACACTTTCAGATTACATCACATGGGAATGCCACAAGATTTCATCCTTAGTATGCTCTAGCACTAGGTAAAAGATATGTCACTGGCCGCAACAACAGGTTAACATTGCTCAAGGAAATTTTAAATTCTCTGGAGTACATATTTTCATACTAGGAATGTTGCTTCTGCCACTTATATTGAGGCAGATGTTAATAACATACTTTAACATCTTTTAAGTTGTTAGAAACAAAACAGCTAAGTACCTGGAAGGATGTAAACACCTCTTCAGAACATGTGCTTTCCAATCCTCCACACTGCTCATACCTAGCCATTCAGAACCACTCTAGACACTAGTAACTTAGATCCAAAGAATAGCAAATAGTTATGAACTAAAATAATAACTAATAGTTGCTGATATTGCTGCAATAATCCAGGGACGAAATTGGGTCAGGGAGGCAAGAAGAGCAAGTAAACTTAAAAAACCCCTGATACATGAAAAAATTAGAGATGGACTAGTTTTTAGTTTTTCTTTCCTTCTCTTACATTATGACAGCAATTGTTTGGATACATTTAACTCTATAAATAATTAAAATAGCAGTGTCTGTCCAAGTGAATGCCGCAGTCTCCACTGATATTTTACTGCATGATTCCATTAATTTAATAATAGAAGACAAGTTATGGCTCCTTAATTGAATACAATTTACTTTTTAAAAGAAGTAATTAAAACTCAAAATCCCTTGGCTTTTCTCTAGACAGTTTTCTAAGTTTGTGTGTAATCTTCCAAAATCTTACAATAGAGTACCAAAGGTTTACTTTCAAAATAGCTGCATACATGTTGGGAGGGTAGATAATTGTTATAGTTTCTCATCTCTCAGGTTTTTTTTTTTTTAATGACTGATTTTCATGATGAGAGTTCATTTTTGCTGTCTTTCTTTAAATATAATTAAAGCCCTCCAACATTTTTATCTCTGAAATGAGATAATTAACAATGCTCATTAAAATGTAATAAATCTGCTTTCAAAGGTGGCTTCTGTGTAAAAGGAAAATATCAATATCAATAATGTAAAAAATAATACTGAGATACTACTAATCAGCCTTATATCATAGGGGTGTTACAGCTGACTGGGATCTTCCAGATCTTCTAGTCAATTCCATATCTGATATTCACTTTGGAAACTTTCAGAGAGGAAGAGACTGAAATTCAGAAAGAACCAATAAATTGTTCGAAGTGACACAGCAAATTAGTGACAAAGCCAAGAATAAAACACAGTAAGTGGCCCAACAAATTAGAATACTGGTTTTCACTATGGCTCACTCCAATAATAACAACAATCTTGTGCTAAGTGTTTACACTCTTTATAAAGTCCTTTACAGACATTACTTCATTTATCCTCATAAGAATCTTTTAAACAAAAATTACCATTTCCTTATCAAATCCAGAACGGAACTCATGCTCCTCTCCCTTTTCACCTCTGTTCCTTGTCTATGGCTACCATTCTCAGTCCCACTGCAATTCTATAGCCCAAGCCAAAAAACCTTGAAATCATCTTTGATTCATCTCCTCCTCATATTCCGATTTTCAGTCCATTGGCAAATCCCAATGGCTGTGACTTCAAAATATATCTCAAATCTGACTACTTCTTCCTTGTCCAAGTCCAAATGATAAGCCTAGACTACAGATGTCTGGCATTTACTAGATGTTAAATAAATACTAGCTGAATGTTGAATGCACAGTCTCCTAACTGGTCTCCTCCCCAACCCTTCCATCCCTGCTTTCTTCACTGTCTGTCACTGTAGTCCAGTGAACATGTAAAGCAGGTCATATCCCCTCTTCACTCAAAAGCTCTTAATGCATTCTCATCACACCTAAAAATCAACCTTTAAATCTAATCATCTTGCCCACTTAGCTCCAGTCACTCTGTTCTTCTTGCTGGTCTTTGAGCATCCTAAGCATTCTCTTGCCCATAACTTCCACATTATCAAAAACCAACAAAAACGTTCTGAAACATCAATTACCTTGCCTTCCACAAAACAGTCATCTTCCTGGTTGCCTCCTAACCATCGGATTATTCTGTTTCTCCTTGTAGGCTCATTCTCCTGAATGTGGCTAATAACTGTCGTAGTTCTCCACCTCTCATCCACCCTCATTCCCGAATCTGTGAATCTAGATTTCTCTTCTAGAGTCTAGATCCAAATGCCTTTTCACGTTTCTTTTACATGAGTCACAGCCATGGCAAATACATGTTCAAAACCAAATAGGTGATCCATGCTCCTAATGAAGTACTTATTTAGAAATATGAACAAATTCATAAAACTCAGGTCTTTGAGCATTCCCTATCTCCATAAACAGCGCCCCCATCCATTTTATCATGCCATCAAGAGTTCTGTGTCACCTTAAACATCTTCCTCTTCCTCACCTCCTCACATCTTCATATCAGTGAATTCTATTAATTCTGCCCCTAATCCCCAAACTTTCTACCTGTCTCCATCTCTACCACAAATATCCATCTAAACTACCACTGTTTCATCCAGATGATTGAAGTGAGAGTTTATCTGTGTCCACACAGTTCTCCACACTACAACTATAATAATGTATTGAAAAAGCACATCTGGTCATGTTACAGCTCTTGATCCGAGCTTCTCAATAGTTTCCCATGTCTTAAAATTCCTTAAAATGGCCAGCAAACACTGCCTGATCTAGCCCCTGCCTATATCCTCCCTCTTAGCTTATGTAGTGCTCTCCTGCACTCTCTGTCGTTCAGCCATGTTTGTCTTATTTTTAAGCTTCATCCTACTGAAGATTCTTTGCAAATGTTGTTCCCTCTACTAAGAACACTGCTCCCTCCCCCTGTTACTCAGGTAACTTATATTCATCTTTAATTACTAGCCCAAGGGTCATTTATTTAATGAAACCTTCCTTCACTCCCCTACCCTCTGACCTAGAGTTTGGGACTAATTTACAAATTTCAGCTTTTCCAAAAGTAATACACAGAGAGAGCCAACTGGCTCAGAGTCACAAAGAGTATTAAACTGTTAGTAAGATGTCTTGCCGATAGTACACAGTCAACAAATATTATTTCCTCCTCTCCTGCAATGTTACCCACACCTCCTATGATTGTGTAAGACCTAGAATACTGCTGTCTTAATCTATACTTCGGGAATTGAAATAAAAAAAGAATGACTCTTTCTTTCCACCTCTATAAAAAATAATTTGACTAGCGTTTGGGAACCCATAATTCTTCAATGAATTCCACTTCTGAATTATTATGCCAGTTTTTATTAGAATATACAAATTCCAATGACCTGAGGTTCATATTTTCAAATTGCTCCAAAAGATATTGTCAAGTTATATAAGCACTCTGGGAACCAGGGAGGTAGAAAACAAGAAATGTCCACAAAACTAGAAGAAAGCTATGACATGTCAAATCCCCTATCAGCAAATATTACTGTGTGACCAAGAAAAGACTCACAATATTAGGCAATGCTCATTCAGTAGAATAGCATTCATTTTAGCATAAAAATGTAGATAGTCACTTGTGGCTTGTTGTAATGAGAATTGCAAAAAAACAGAATTGTCAGTTTACTTACAAGTGATAGATGCATCAGAATCCTAAAGGTCTTAGTTCTCTCTACTGATTACTTTACTTTTAGTGTACTTGAGTTTTAGAATTTATTTTCTAATCATTCAGTTCTTACAGCTCACCTCTCTTTTACAGATCACCATCTTGGACAGAAAATTAGAGAGTGTAGGTGTATGTGACCGTGCTTGACATTAGTTAGACATTAAGTTTTGCATTTGTGTATGTGTACTATACAAACATTTACATGCATATGTAGACTCTGTGACATGAAAGCAATAATAATAGTTCGTTGGAGCACAGTGCTTCTTTCTTTCCACAGACCCCTCCCTGCTAGCACAGTCCCCTGTGGAAGCAATTCACATGATATTGATCTAGGTGGCATGAGAAATTGGATTAAGAAAACAGCTCCCCAATCTTACGAATTACATTATTTCTTCTTTTCCTGTAATCAATTCATGTTTAGGAAAGGGAATTTCATCTCCTGGGAAATTCTATTTGGAATCACAGCAACTGGTTTCCTCTTCTACTGTGGCTGCAGGTTGATGACCTTCAGGAAAGAAAATGGCTTCTCCTGGTGGAAGGTTGTACCCAGAGAATGGAATCATCCCTCCTACAAGCAAAGTGGAGAAACTAAATGTGCCAAGGAGAAATCTCCAGAAAGCTCATCTATGTAGTCTTCATGTATTATGCAGATGCATGAATTTTAAACAACTGCTGGTTTGGCTTCCAAAAATAAACAAACAAACAAACAAATAGATTTTAAAATATGGCTTGCAAAGGAGTATAAACAACCCTTAATTTGCAAACACTTAATTCTATCCAATATATGTAATCCATTTATAATTCCACCATTTATGAAGATATATATATACACACACACACACACATATATATATATATATATATATATCGCCTTCAGTGTATCCTTGCCCCGTTTCTTGTCCCCTCTTCCAGTTACTGCCTTTGCTTTCAATACAGAGAGGAAAAAAAATAGAAAGCAAAACAAACATGAACTTGTAAATATAAAGCACAAAAGAAAAAGAAAAAATTGAATTAAAGGGATAAAATTTGTGTAAAGCAAGAAAAGTTTAGTGATATGAGAATTCCATTGCAGTTGCTCTATTTCAGCTTACATACTTCGAATATATTCCCTCTACACTTCTTCAGCCTTTTTCTATATTTTCTTGCACTGCTTAGAATCCTACTAATTAAAGACATTGGGATTGGCAAGTGTCATTTGTGAAAATGGCAATATATCTAGGAGGATTAAGAAAAAAATTGCAATTTATTGTGAATGAAGGTTTTTTAATAAAAAAACTGAGCATTTATTTTTTTCTGTACTATAAAACTAATACATTAGAAAACAGAATAAACTATAAATAATCACTCTATATCCAGTCTGTATATTCATATTTGGAGCTTTTTCTTTCCTTGCTTTATATGTATTTTCTAGAGTTGATATTATACTACTTTCAACTTGAATTTTCTTAGCATTTAAACGTATGTACTATCCTATGTCATTGAAAAGTTTTCATAAACATAGTTTTTAATGGCTGCATAATGCTGCATTGTATTGTGTAATGCACAATTTACTTAACCATCCTTCCAATATTGTACACTTAGGCAGTTTTCGAATTTTTATTACTGAAAAGAAAGTTGCTGTGATAAACATCTTTACGCAAAAACCTTTGCATTTCAGTACATTTTCTCAGGCTGGAATCTGAGAGAAGAAATTCGACGGTCAGAGGTAGGGTACGCTGATTCCCATCTCACTGTACTTAGAGTACACTGTCTGAGGTATGGGCTACTCTCAGGGATTAGACAGGCTACTGCTCATCAAAGTGGAGCAAAAAATAGATGAAAGTGAAAGGAGGAGTGCCAAAAATTGAGAGAGGGAGAGACAGGTGAAAAGATGCCAAAGATATACTTCAACCTATTACAAAATTTTGTCTTGGGCTGGCTCTGCATAAGAAAAAAAGGACCTTTATTCTATTTTCTTTACATATGATCTCCTGTTTTCTGTATCTAGGTCTTGGGCTAAAAATGTCAATGCTCTAGGTCAGCCATAATATTACAAGTTAAAAAATAAAAATTTGTGTTTGCTTGTATGGTTATATGCATTCCAGATACAGAACAAAGAACTAAAATCTAACAGTGAGGCAAAATGTGAAAGAGTTAAAGGCAAAATTTCAGATGATTGGTTCAAGCACTGGCCTAATCACTTGTGACTATAAGCAAACTACTTAACTTCCTTGCCCTCAATCTTCTCATCTGTGAAATGGGCACAATTAGCAGTACCCATAAGAATATTGTGAGGATTCAGTGAGTTAATGGCAGAAGGTGTTTAGAATGTTTATAATCATGCCTGGAATATACTAAGCACTAGAAAAGTATTTGTTGTTATTATCATAAATAAGTTTGGAGAAAAACATTTCATCTACAAGCTAAAACCAACCTTTTTAGTATGAAAAGAATGTTGACAGAGAATAAACTGGAATAGTAGGAAATCATTTAATTTTTTACAATAGTATTACAATATGGTAGAAGAAAGATTATATTTTATTTTATGCAATGTTTGGCAAAGAACAACAAAAATGGTTAAAAGTTGACCTTGCAAAGTATTGCTGATAGATGGTATTGAAGTCAAGACAATAAATTCAACCAAAGACTACCGGATAATCTTTGTGTTGATCACTGTAAGAAGTCATTCAGCCTTCAGACTAAAAAGATAACTGAAGTTAAAATAGTAAATATACATCAGCAGCCAAGAAGCCTGGGATATATTTCAACTCTCAAGACTCAGACAAGCTCATTTCAAGATGACATGTGGATGTGAAACAAGTCATATTCCTAGATTCATCTTAAACAAAACAGCCAGGTATTCCAGGGAGGCCTGTATTAATCGAGTTGACAGATTGTGAAGTGGAAGCCTAATAAAGCCAACTAACACAGCCAAGGTCACCAAAACAAAGTGGAGACAGGGAGAAAAATATTCTTGTGACCACATAGGCATCTCCCTCTGGCAGAAGTGCCTAAACTCTAGAAAAAGTAATTAATTGAAAGAATATAAGAGAAGAGACTATGCTTACCACATTACACAAAACAGGTACCCTCAGGAAATGCTGGATGATGATGAAGAGACACTGAATTGAACTAATTAAGTTACTGGAAAAGAACTTCCATTTCAGATTTGTTACTCCACATGAGACTGTGTGTCTCTCGCTTATGTGACAAGAGTGGTATAGAAGAGCCGTGATACAAATCCAGGCAGTGCCATGTGTGAAATCCTACAACATGCTTCCAACACTTTTTTTATGGGTACATAGTAGGTGTATATATTCACGGGGTGCATGAGATGTTTTGATACAAGCATGCAATGTGAAATAACCCCATCATGGAGAATGGGGTATCCATCCCCTCAAGCATTTATCCTTTGAGTTACAAACAATCCAACTGCACTCTTTAGGTTATTTTAAAATGTACAATTAGGTTATTATTGACTATAGTCTCCCTGCTGTGCTATCAAATAGTAGGTCTTATTCATTCTTTCTAACTACCTTTTTGTACCCATTAACCATCCCCACCTCCCCAACCACTGGCCCCTACTACCCTTCCCAGCCTCTGGTAACCATCCTTCTACTCTCTAGGTCCATGAGTTCAATTGTTGATTTTAAGATTCCACAAATAAGTAAGAACATGTGATATTTGTCTTTCTGTGCCTGGTTTATTTCACTTAAAATAATGACCTCCAGTTCCATCCATGTTGTTGCAAATAACAAGGTCTCCTTCTGTGCTGTGGCTAAAGAGTACTCAATCATATATAAGCACCACATTTTCTTTATCCATTCAGGTGTTGATGGACAATTAGGTTGATCCCAAATCTTAGCTCCTGTGAACAGTGCTGCAACAAGCATGAGAGTGTAGATACCTCTTTGATATGCTGACTTATTTTCTTTTGAGTTATACCTAGCAGTGAGATTGCTGGATCATATGGTAGCTCTATTTTTAGTTTTTTGAGGAACCTCCAACTTATTCTTCATAGCCAACACTTCTTGTATCAGGCCTACCTGTAGAGCAAGACAAAATATTTGTAATATGCTATTGCTTCCAATAAATCAATGGTAAGGACCACGTCTTTAACTCTTTTGCATCACTTTCAGCATCCAAGCACAGTGTCGTTCGTGTAGCAAACACGGCAAAAGTATGAAGTGATGAAAAATGTCCTCTGATTTTGAACTGTTTTTATCTGATTGGCCAATTCCATCCCATACGGTCATTTTTAATAAATTTAAGGAAATTCAGTTGCTCACATATTCTCAAAGCAAACACTTAAATCTGCAAAGCAGTTATGCTGAGAGGCTTTAGCCTTTTTAGTGTTTTTCCCCGAAAGCTTGGGTTTGCTGGTGGCCATGTATTCAAACATTATCCTAGGGCAGTTTTTGTTCTCTCCAAACCAAAAAATGCATTCTCCCTCATCCTGTTTCCCTCCTGCACATTTAACTATTATGCCAACTAGAAAGAGTTCGTTCAGGAAAAAAAATATCTTGAAGATTCAACCACAGTTGATCCTGATTTGTCAACGTACAAGGGATACAGAATTTCCACCAAAGTAGTTACCGCCAAGAAAGGCAGCACAAATTATCCTTCTGTGGTCCTGTCCCCATGCTGGGTATCTGTGGTAATCTCCTGATTGCTTGATTGATAACATCAATTGATTAAAATGTATTTTTCAAATAACCTCCAGCTCTCATAATATTTTACTATTCCTCTCTCTTTCTCTGTTCTTTTGAATTCTTTCCATTTACCTGATAATAATAAAGATACTATTTATTAAGTACCTACAGGTATTTAACAAGGCTCTTCAATAAGTCTCGGCTCATTCATGCTCACAGCAAACATGAGTGGTAGGTATCATGACGGAGTCTCAATGTATACATAAGGAAAGATTAATGCTCCGCAAAGAATCTTGGCTAGTAAACTACAGGGCCAGGATTCTAGCTTGGATTTTTCTCGTGGTCAAGACGATGATGTTTCCATCAGTAAAACAGTCTCACTTTTGGGGTTGGATAAAGTAGTCTTCTCCTATTACTTCTAGCTTAGCATAGGAAATATAGAGATATCTCTTCTAAGTCCTACTGTCACCTAAATCTAAACTTGTCCAATTTAACAGTTCATATCACTTTGTAATTATATTTGCAAATCACGTCACCCACATCTGAACCACCAAGTTTTACACTGGCTGCCACTACTCCTACAACTTGCCATTCAACCTGCTCAGTAGTTAAAGCGCTTTGAACTCATGAGATATCCTCAAATCAAGTGTGTTTGTGCAGGCCATTCCCTGTGTTGGGGGACAAACATGGTCATCTACTATTTATCCTTGAAGCCTTCCCCTTCCACCAGCTGCTCAGCAGGTTTCAAACATCTCTATCCTAATAGTCATAAAATAAAAGCGAGATCGTGCATTCATCTACCTCTTCCTCTTAACTCTACTTGTAAAGTTTTCTTCCTCATTTTCTCCCTAATTCTTGGAAAATTCTGGAAAGGATTAACTCTGCAATTCATAATTCAATTCATTAAAAATTAATTGAGTTAGTTATATTGTAATCGTCCCTCCCTTTTCATTCCTACTGTGAAACGTTATTTTTCAGAAAATAGATTCTTTAAGGTTCCCATTTTGTTGAAAGTTAGAAAATTCTAAGGACTCTTTGCTAAGCCATGATGTCACAGTGCCAGAAAGCTAGCTTGATTTGAAACACTACTCAGTGAATAAAAGCAGCTCAATTCTGTATTTTGTTTTGTTTTCTCTTTTGTTTTACAAGGAAAATATCAAAAATTATTACTACAGTATTCACAGTGTAGAATAATACATCTGTACAAAGTAAGACCACAGCTTCCTTGTGTGCTTCAGTTAATGCAGTACCATACAGAGCAAAGACTGCCTTATCAAAGATTCAAGACCTATGGGCTTGGAAGGGTCTATGTCAGTGAGGAGCCCTAAGGCATCAAGCTCTTTAACTTCATGATAAGCCAGCCTATAGGGACAACTGAAAACAGCAATAAATCCCCAGGAAACTGAGCATACAGGGAACAAGCTGAAAGTAAACCTTCCTGCTATTGGGTTGGGTGCAGGGTAGGGCTCTGCCATTGTGATCCAATGTACCAGTGAAAATACAGAAACCAGAGGGAGCCAAGAGGTAACAATAAGGTGTCTAGAACATTTTAAAGGAAGAAATAAGTTCCACAAAGTGCTTATGAAAGTACTTTTAGGTTCCCATTTTCATGTATACTGGTGCAGGGTATCATGAAGAAAAGACGTTCAATCATTTCTGGTCCCTACCCAATAGACATTGGACTATAGACAGAGGATCTCTTCATTAATCCTTGAACAGGGTCAGGGGAAGTACACAAACAGCTGGCTGCACATTCTTTATATCTAGGACACAGCTCAGAGCAGAGGCTCAGAATACCATCATGCAGCCCTTTAACAACAGCTGCACATGTATATTAATCTAGAGCCAGGTCCATTAACCTCTGACGTGGGGTTGACCAATAAGAGATAACCAAAATGCAAAGAAATCTCAGAAAACAAATCTTTCAGCAATTTCTAAAATGTAGTCTGACTCTTCTAGTTAATTTGCAAGTTCACATTGTGAGGATATAAGATTTTAATGCTATGGACATAGCAGTTTTCTTTACTATTCCTTGGCTTCAAAACAAAGCTTTTACCCCCCACCCCACCGCAAGGAAAGGCACCAAATTTTACAAAGCTACAATGTTCCTATAGAAGCTTGGAGGTTAGAAGTCACATAAAGCATAATTCTCAGTGCTTTTGTAAATAATTCCATTATTCTGGGCAGATGAAGAATCATAGTTTTTATGCCTTAGTAAAGAAAGGATCTGCTGGAGCTTTAAAGCAAGACTTTCCAGCATGTTCCAGCCACAGAACCTTTAAATTTTCTTCCATAGTTACTATAAATTATTGTTTACAAGAAAAAGTATGTATCAAGTAATAATGTTTCCTGGATGTGTGCATGTGCAAATACACACACACACACACACACACACTAAACAATAAATAGAAAAAATTACCATTTATAACTTATGATGACCATGGTAACTAGTCTTAGCATACATATAATTTCAGCCAAAGTCAAAGACACTTGGCACTTGAGTTTGCTGTAATATAATAACACTATCAGCAATTAACTATTATATAGTTCTTATGAGCAGAGAATAGTACATACCTGAACTCATTGAACTCTGATACAGTGCAGCCATACAATAGGCACGGGGCTATGCACTAGACTCCAGGCATAAGAGCCAAGGAGAACTGCTAGGAAAAGACCCCTTCCACCCTCCTGCGGAATACTATTCTTTCCATGTACCAGTGAATGTCATGTGTCTCCTACTATGGGGAAAGGGGAAGATGTGAAAGGGAGACAACTTGTCTTTTTAAGTCAGAGATTGCAAGACTGCAAGAAGGCACATTCACGATGGATGGAGAAGATTGCACACTGCCTGGAGATATTGTTATGTGAGCTCTAAACAGTGACAGGACTGGACTGTCACCCTTGGTAAATGGGTCCTAAGCACAGAACAAAGATTTAAATGGATATTTGGGAAGTAGATGGATAAAATGGCTAAGCTATTTTTAAAAATCTATCTCTTTTTCTTTTGCACACACAGCTAGGCAACACTTGCCAACTCATTATCAGTTAGTGGGCCTATGCCATTGAGTTCTGTCAATGGCATATGGAGGAAAATACAGGCCTTGCTCATGAAAATGTCCCACATTGCAGGCCACCATTCTTTCTCCTCGCACAGAGACCTTAGAAGCCACATGTTGAAAATAGCAGAGCCACCAGATTTAAAGATACAAGGTACCCGAATTACCACTTGAAAATGAGCTGCTACTTATTGATAACCTCATTTTTCCCCCCACTTGAGCAAGAAATAAACATCTATTATTAATCTACTAAGACCTGGCATGGAGGAAGGTTATCTAGCATTGCAGCTAGCGTAAATTTAATACAAGACAAGATAGGGAAAAGTTTTAGTGTTTTAGGAGAAGGAGAGGAACCTAATCACGTGTTAATAGGTCAAACAACATTTTCTGTAGAAGTCAATAGCTTTTGTTAAAAAAAAAAAGTCTTAAAAAGTTGTCTGTCATTGGTGGTTCTATACCATTCCTATTTTCCTCTTTTTATTTTAATGCAAAATATATTTACAAAATAACATATTAAAATGTATACACAATTGGAAGAACAATACGTTCAAATATCTTTCTACTATCAGACTAAAAAATGGAACAATACATTAGTGGATAGCATGGCCTTCTTCAATCATAGCCCCCTCCTTCCCTCCACAGGTGACCATTATACTGAATCTCGTTTAATCATTCTCCTAAAATTCTCTATAGTTCTACCACATATGAATTCATTTCAAAACACTATGTTGCTGAATTTTGCTTGTTTTGACCTTACAGAAATGGAATAATGTATATGGGCTTTTCTGCTACTTGTACTTTCCTCTTAGCATTTTGGTTTTGAAATTCATCCAGATTGATGAGTAACACTGCATTACAGTTATTTTTAACAGCTGTATATCACTCCTATCTATGCGCCAATCTATCAGTCTATTGATTTATCTATGTATCCTACTTTTGGTGGATAGTTGCAGTTTTTTCCAGTTTTTTGCCATGACAGTAATTCTAGGAATATTCTTATACATGCTTCCTGGTAAACATGTACAGGAGTTTCTAGGCAGCATATATAGGATTGGCATTACTAACCTGCAAACAGGTCTATCTTCAAACTTTACAGCTAATGCCAAATTATTTCCAAAGCAATTGTACACCCCAAAGCAGTACTGCTTCTCATCCTACCTGAAACTTATTGTCATAATTTCTAGGTTTTTGCTAATATTGGATGAAAAATGATCATCTCAGTATGGTTTATTTTTCATTTTCGTGATTACTATGAATCTGCCGTTGGTAGGTCCTAGGCTGATTTCCATGTCTTTGCTACTGTGTTTAGCACCTTTTAATGTTTATTGGCCATTAGGATACATTTTCTGAATAATATCTGTTGAAGTATTTTTCAGTTTGCTATTATGTTATTTACTATGATTGAGTTTCAGATGTTCCTTATGTATTCTGGATATTGTTCCTTTGTAGGTTAAATGTATTCCATATTTCTTTATTTTTGTGGTCTGTCTTCTCAGGTTTTTTTATTGTTAGTTTTCATGAAATAAAAAGTTAATGCATTTACTTACCTATTTATTTATTTTCAACCTTTATTTTAGATTCAAGGGGTACATGTGCAGATTTAGTATCTGGGTGTATTGCACAATGCTGAGCTTTGGGGTACAAATGATCCTGGCACCAAGGTACTGAACATAGTACATCACAGGAAGGTTTTCAACCCTCCCCCTGTTCCCTCTTGCCTCTAAGAGTCCCCAGAGTCTATTGTTGCCATCTATATGTCCGTGAGTAACCAGTGTTTGGCTCCCACTTGTAAGTTAGAACATGCAATATTTGATTTTCTGTTCTTGCATTAATTTGCTTATGATAATGGCCTCCATGTTGCTTCAAAGGGCATTATTTCATTCTTTTTATGGCTATGTAGTATTCATTCCATGGTGTATATGTACCACATTTTCTTTATCCAATCTGCTGTTGGTGGGCCCTAGGCTGATTTCCATGTCTTTGCTACTATGAATAGTGCTGTGATGAACATACAAGTGCATCTATCTTTTTGGTGAAACAATTTGTTTTCTTTTGAATATATACCCAGTATGGGATTGCTAAGTCGAAACACTTTCTATCTCAGAGTAACATCCAGAGTTCTTGTCTTAACTTTCAAGACTTTGCCAGATCAGTTGCTCACCACATCTCTGCCCTCATCTACTGCTCTTCCTCTTGCATTTGTTAACGTCAGAGCCTTTGTGGTCCCTCTCTTTCTCATTCTCTTTCTTTCTCTCTCTCTCTCTCACACACACACACACACACACACATGATGCACACACATCAAATTCCAAGTTACCCTCATGGAGAAGAGAGAGTTATTTGCAAACTGTGAAGCTTGGCAATTTTTTGTTAGCAAAGAAAGGCATCATGGGCATTTTGGTAAAGTATGGCCTTTTCTTTCTTGCCTATCATTTTCTTCTATTTAAAAATAGTAAGAACTATAGAAAACATCACTGAACTCTATTTTTAGCTTTGCCCTGAGGACCAACCAGGATATTTCTCTAATTATTCATAATGCAAGACAACTGAAAGCTTACTTGAAGAATCCCTTTAGAAAGTAAAAGCAGGATACTATCTGCTATACACGAAATTGAAATTAACATTTGAATATAGAGTAAAAAAATGAAATCAAAATTAACATTGGAGAACCCATCTTTACTTTAAAAGAGGTATCTCAAACATTTCTTGACTTCACTCTTCAGTCCCACGCATGTGTTTGGTCTACTTATTTAAATACTATCATAACAACGGTAGTAAGAGTGTTTGCATTGCCTTATATATAAAAAGAAAGAATAGAGAAAAAACAAAACACTTAACATAAAACAGCCTCATTTTTTCCCCACAAGGCAAATGATATCAGCTGCAACAGTCTAAAACATTTATAACTAACTAAATGTTTTATGAGGTATACTAAGAAGTTTCAATCCATTTCTTAAGAATGATAGCCTGGTCACACAGACTCCCTTAGAAGGTAGTGCCTATGTCTTTTCATTTTGAACTGGAATTTTCATCAAAAGGTTGAGGAAAGCTGAGTAAAAACACTGCCCTGTACAATCCCAACTCTTTTATTCAAAATACTAGCTGGCTTCTTTTCTAACGGTTTTATAAAGAACAAAATAGCTACAAGAAGTAAAGTACAAATTGAAAAAGAAAACACTCTCGTGCAACTGACAATACAAGCATCAAAAGAAAAGAAATTCTCATTCTCAGCAAGTAGTACACAATATTAACATTTAGATGTTATGCTCCCCCCAAATGTCATTGCTCCATTTTCTTGCTACTCCATGTCTCCATGAAATCATAAAATGCCTTCCTTGTACAATCTCCACAACAATGTTTTAGCACACAGAGGCGTAGTTACACATTATTAATATTTATGAACCTGGAGAAGTCTGTAAAGCTTGCCTTTCAGAAAGGCTACTCTGCCTAGACCTTGCCATCAAAAAGTAATAAAATTAGCTCAAAACCACTTAGCAATATAACCTGAAAGAAAATATATTTAGATCACAAAAGGGAAACTGAAATAAACAATATAAAAAAATGCTAAACCAAGAAGAATACATTAATCAGAATAACCTTTTAGAATTGGTGTTGCATTACCAACTCCAGTGTGAGATAACCTTCTGTGAATGTACCAAGCATGATGAAAAGGCCCGGGTGGCCACATAATTGGTTTGCCGCATGAAGAACAGCCATGACAAATTCTAATGCTTTATCAGACCTGGCTTTGTCCATCCTTCAAAGAGAAAGGGTAAAGGTCATTTCACGGGAGTAGAGCCAGAAATACTACTAGTAAATGTGGGAAGACAAATGTCTTTGCATCTTTGTTGGTGTATCTTACATGCATACTTACAAACACATACACATACGTGCACACCACACACAGATGTAGTTATTGGCTGAATTGGGCCCCCAAAGGAGGTGTGTTAAAGTCCTAACCCCCGGTGCCTCAGAATGTGACCTTATTTGGAAATAAGTTTGTGGCAGATGTAATTAGTTAAGATGAATTCATACTGGAGTAGGTTAGACCCTTAATCCAATTTGGCTGGTAAACTTACAAAAAGATGAAAATGTGTACGCAGAGACAGAGACATACAGGGAGACACCAGCGGATGACAGAGGTGAAGACTGGAGCATTACAGCTACAAGCCGGCGAATACCAAGGATTGACAGACATGGCCAGAAACCAGGGAGAGGCAAGGAAGAATCTGCCAGAACCTCACAGGGAGCATGACCCTGCCAACACCTTGATTTCGGTTTCTATTGTTTTTAAACCACCCAGTTTGTGGTTCTTTGCAACAACACCTTAGGAAGTGCGTACATATATACACACAGATTTCACTGAAAGACCTGGAAAGAGAGGCCTACTAGTAGTATGATAATAATGTACATTATCATACCTGGTTCAGAGAAGCCTAGTTTAAAAAAATCACTGTATGCTTTGAGAATAAGAAATTTTAAATGACTGTAAATACCTTGATTTTTATCAGAATATCAGTACAACAGGGCATTATACATGCATTAAATAGCGATAGACACTCAGCTATGTAAGAACCCCTGCTGGCTTGAAAATGAAGTCAAGCTCTTCCCTTTGAAAGGCAGAAGAGGGGAAGCGCTGCAGTACTAACCTCCTGTTCTCTAACCACCTTAGTTACTCTTGCAAAAGACTTTTCAGTAATGAGATCAGTTTCTTTCTTGCATAAACATTTTCATTTCTCCATGGCCGCTATGAGGACTTTGGTTATAGGCCTCACCCTCTTCCATCTAGATTTCTGCAACATCCTCCCTACTGGTTTTACCCCTTTCCAAATCCAATCTGCTCACTGCCATATGGCTGCTACAATGTTATTTAAAGCTATTAAATGGCCTCTATTTGTGTAAAGTCCTGTTTCCTAAAGCATTAGTCCAGTTGAATGTGTGTGTATGTTTATACATATATATAAATATATATAAATATTTTATATATATATATATAAAATGTTGAATATTATCCTTAAGTTCAAAAGAAATGAAAAATTCTGGCTTCAAAAAATTAAACAGAGTTCTTTACTAAATGACTCAGAATCTCTAATAAGCTCATGTCCGTGGCCAGATTCCAAGGGGAAAGGCCAGTGAGCAATGTTTTCCAAATATATTGAATCATGGAACCCTTTCTTGTCAAATCTTAGGGGACTAGGTGCCATAGAACAGACCTTAAGAGACAATTTCCCTCAGGCACGAGAAGGTGGCCTAATTGATCTAAAGCATATAGCCTGCTCCCATCCAAGTTAGTTACATTATTCTAAAAGTGTGGGTTAACCCCAAATTCTCTGAAAGGCAGCTTACCTTTAATTCTCTTGGATTTAGCCAAGAGAAAGGTACATTTTTGTCATATATGGGAGATAATTTTTCCTTGGAGAAATGTGCTAGGCAGGAGAGCAGTACCAAAGATTCTGTCCTGGGTGTCATTCACTCATTCACTTATCTGTTCGATAAGTCAACATTTACTGTGTCCCTAATAAATCAGGCCCAGCTCTCAGTCTTCAAAATGCAATTCATGGTCTGAACCTATAGAGAACACAGTCAGGTACATGATGCAGTCAAGGTAAAATTAAAAAGAAATTACAATGTAACATAATTCTGTAATTGAAAATGGGGCCCTAGATAATCAGATAAGAAGGGCCACATAACACAGCCTTGGATTTTGGGGAAAATCCTAGGAGAAGTAACATCTACAATGAGCTTGGAAGGATGAATTGAAGGAAAACAAAGCAAAAAGACTGGAGAAGGTGTATCAAACTCTTTATCTCATACCACTTCTAGGCTCTCAGATACCCTAAACCTGGAATAAAAACTATCTTACATCTCTAATTTCAACTCTATTAAGTTTGGTATTTTTCCTAGAAGTCTGAGAAGAATTCTTAGACCTAGTTTTGGCCTACAGGGGAAGAGTTCTATAATCTCACAGTGATGTCTGCCCCTGGGAAGAGGAAGAACAAAAACCATGTATTTGTCCAACATGCTCTAAAGATTTTACATTTTATTTACGTCCATTGGGTCTCAGAGGTCTGTACTTTGAGGTATTTAATTATGTACATTGGGTCTCAGAGGTAATAGGACTGAGGATTGTGTAACACAGAAATATTGTGGGAGAGGGTGAATTGTGTGTGCATGTATGTGTACATACATACATATGACAAATAGCAAGTGCTATTTATCTATTTGAGTTACATATAATGAAGAATGGCCTTGTCATAGAAAATATTGAACAAATATTAGTGGAATGGTGATTAGTTTCATGTAAAGTATTTTATTAGAGCAAGAGGAACCTTTGAAATTGTCTAGTTCAATCTATTTTATTTTAATACTTGAGACATTTGAGACTCAGAGATGTTAAACACCTGCAAAAGGAAGTATGCCTAGTTAGTGGCAGGTTGACATAGAAACTAAGTTTTTTGTTTTTGGTTTTGTTTATTTGACTGACTGTGCAAGATTTGGTCTACTACCCAATGATGCATAAAGATTTATTCATTCAAATATAATCACGAGGTAGCTACTATGTGTCCATCACTGTTCTAGGTGTTGGGGATGAAGACAGACATCTCTAGGATAATAGAGAATAAGCCAAGATAAAAATGTCTAAACTGCCAGGTGCAGAGTGGATTCTAACTCATTCAGGGCAGTCAGGGAAGGCTTCAATGAGAAAGTGGCATGTGGACAGAAACCTAAAGAAAGTAAGGAATTAAGCCATGCATATACAAAATAAGCTCGTTCTTAGCACTGGAATCAGTTAGGGCAAGGGTCCTGCAGTACCTCTAAAACATCAGTGATGCCCCTATGTCTGGAGCAGAGTGAGCTGAGGACGGTGGTAGAAAAAGAGATCAGGTGGCATTAAGAGGCCAGATGATAAAAGGCATTGAAGGTCACGGTAAGGACCTTGGGAATTTACGCTGAGTGAGGTCAGAAGTCCGTGGCGGATTTGAGCAAAGGAGTTGTATGACTTGACTACAGTCTTAGAAGGCTCACTCTGGCTAATGAATAAAGGATAAAATGCCGAGAAAAGGACAGATGTGAGGTTATTTTAATAATCCAGGAAAAAGATGGCGGACGGTAGCAGTTAAAGTGGTAAGAAGTGCCAAATTCTAGATATATGCAGCAAATTTCTTATGGATTGGATATGAGGTATAAGAGAAACAGAAATGATTCCAAAGTTTTGATTCTGATCTGCTAGAAAACAGGAGGTGCCATCTTGGGGGGGTTGTGGGATAATTAGTGAGTGAGCAGCAGTTCCTGCATAATGCTAAAAAGTTGAAGTAGTTAAAAAGAAATACATTTATGTGTTGGCGAATATACAGATTTACATCATTTCATTATAACTACAGGGTATACCACAAAGAACTAAACAAACAAAATCAACAAAATCAAAACTAATAGCTTGATGAAAGTGCTTATCATTTTTAATGCCTACAAAATATTGCACTGAGGTTCCATTTAAAGATTAAAGTATACAGTTTTTGTTAACCATTCACAAGTGTAATCATATTGTACAGATACAAAAAACAGAAATGTAGAAAAAATAGAAATTTAAATTACTTTAAATTCCTACAATTTAACATCAAGGGAAGACAGTGGGGTTTTTTGGTGATAAAGTTTGTAAAGCTCTATAATTTAAGTTGCAATTAGCATAGTAAGTATAGCTTTCACTAACACTAAATATGCCCCTTAAATAAATCTGCTCCTCTTTAGACTCCAAATCTGCAAACATACAATTTGTCATAAACCACTTTTGGCTTAGAAAAAATTGTTTTAGGAGTAAGTAGTGGGTGTGTGGAGGATGGAGGTGGTCAGGGCACATCATACACTGTGAATTTAAAGTGTACCTAAACACTCTCATCCTTCTGTACCACTCTCAGTCCCTAGAAATTGACTTGGAAATTCCCCCAGTAGAATTAGTAATACATTGGCTGAGCGCATTTTTTTTCAGAAGGCCATTACCAAGTTGCTCAAGAAGTGTTTGGCCTCTGTCCAGGTGTCCATGCCGCCCACATAGGTGGAGGACTTCTCCAGACCTCTGCCAGCATCACAGATGACCTAATCTTTCATGGGACCCTTAGAGTCATAATAGGGATGGCTGGAAGCAGGAAAGAGGGAGGGTAATACAAACAAACAAAAACCTAAGAGGCTAGGGGGCTTAGATTAAAAAAACAGGAGAGGAGGGTATATGTATCTAAGGTAGAATCACTGCCTACTCCACAGGTTCAGTCCTGGTGCAGCATCTGGAAACACACATATTTATCAGTCCCTGTGACCCAAATGAGAGTGAGTAAATTTTTGCAGTAACATCCGGAGAAAATTGGGGGAAAATGGTATTTTTCATATGTAATCCTTATTTTTAGCAGGTGCTGAAGTTTAAGATTGAAGAAGAATCTACTGGTTCCTAAAATTTTAAATGCAGTTAACCAAAAAAAAAAAAAAAAAAGAAAGTTTCCACTTTTTGAAAGACATCAGTTATCTCTTCTAGTAATCAAATCCTTTAGAAGATAACCTGACAATTGTTTTCTATATGTGGGCCATATGATTTTAAAAAACTTAAAATAATTATAGCAAATGTCATTGTCATTATTTTATCTCTGATGCCCAAGAAAGGGGAGGAGATAGACTCACTGTTGCCATTACAATCTGTACCCTTTTTCTTTATTTTTTTGAGAAAAGGTCTCACTGTGTCACCCAGGCTGGAGTGCAGTGGTACGATGACGGTCCACTACAGCCTTGAACTCCTGGGCTCAAGTGATCTTCCTGCCTCAGCCTCCCAAGCAGCTAGGGCTACAGGGACGCGCCACTAGGCCTGGCTACTTTTTTATTTTTTTGTAGACATGAGGTCTTGCTATGTTGCCCAGGCTAGTCTTGAACTCCTGATCTCATGCAAACCTCTCAAAGCCTGGGGTTACATGCATAAGCCACTGTGCCCAGCCCAGTGCTCTGCTTAAAAAGATGGTAAGGCACACACATGGAAAGGATGGAGTCATGAAATGGCTGGAGAGAGAGGAAATATTCAAGTAGCATTGTGTAAGATCTTGCAGATTACTTAGCCCAAGTCCAATGACCCAAACAAGAGATATTTCTAGCCTCTGCAGGACCAAGAAATTTACATCTTTCTGAATGGAAAACTTGCATCTTTCAAAGGCAGCTGTCCTGTCATTGTTTGGAAAGCTGACAGCAGAGTCATGTGGGCGGGGGGGCAGAGTGGTTCACTCTTAGAAATCGTGACATGTACGGAACCCATACAAATCAAGAGCATGGTGCAAAGTATGGCACGTGGGTGGCAACTGGGTTTGCCATGTACCATGTACCAGGCAAGCCCTCACACTCTGTCCTCTGGCTGGTAACCTTTCCACAGGCATAACCTGGACTTTTCTGGAGATGGGTGGGAGATGAAAGAAAACAAGAGCGTCAGCTCCTCAAAATGTTCCAGGAGTCAGGAATCCAATAGCCAGTCAAGTTCAGTGTCCAGAGGCACATCCAGCAAACTACATCAAACTGTAGCCTCTGGGAAAGAACATGGCCAGGATTCAAACAACACATTCTTAAAATGTCTCCATTTTATTCTAAGTGAGACCACATACTGTTTTATACCTACAGCGGCGGGATTTTGTAAGGATTCTTAGAAAGTTTAAAGAACTACCATTTGATCCTGCACTCTCACTACTGGGTGTTTTCCTAAAGGAAAAGAAATCATTATATCAAAAAGATACCTGCACCTGTATGCTTAACACAGCACAACTCACAACAGCAAAGAATATGGAATCAACCTAAGTGTCCATCAGTGCATGACTGGACAAAAAAATGTAATAGGTACACAATGGAATATTATTCAGCCATAAAAAAAAAAAATGAAGTCATGTCTTTTGTAGCAACATGGGTGAAACTGGAGGCCATTATCTTAAATGAAACAAGTCAGTCACAGAAAGATAAGTGCTGCATGTTCTCATTTACAAGTGGGAGCTAAATAATGCATACGCATGGACATAAAGTATAAAAAGATAGACAATGGAGACTCAGAAGGGTAGAGGCATGGGAGAGGAATAAATAATGAGAAATTATTTAGCGGGCACAATATACATGTTTTTCGTTTTTTGAGACAGAGTCTCACTCCTTCACCCAGGCTGGAGTGCAGTGGCCTGGCGCAATCTCAGCTCACTGCAACCTCTGCCTCCTGGATTCAAGCGATTGTCTTGCCTCAGCCTCCTGAGTAGCTGGGATTACAGGGGTGCACCACTACGCCTGGCTAAGTTTTGTATCTTTAGAAGAGATGGGGTTTCACCATGTTGACCAGCCAGGCTGGTTTTGAACTCCTGACCTCAAGCCATCGACCTGCCTCAGCTTCCCAAAGTGCTGGGATTACAGGCATGAGCCACTGTGCCTGGCCAATATATGTTATTTGGATGATAACTACCCTAAAAGTCCTGACTTCAATACTACACCATCTATCCATGTAACAAAATTACACTTATAGCCTAAAATTCATACTCATGATTTTTTTAAAAAAATAACTAGATTAAAATGGAGGAACCTAATGTACCTTTCTCCGTTTATATAGGTTCCAAAAATAGATGGTGGGGGAGGGGGTGGAGGTGGCTACTGGATCACAGGCTAACTAGCAAAAGTAGCCTAATATCTTGGGCATTGAAGCTGTGTGTATACCTGCTGATTTGCCTCTGCTGCTTTCAGTGAGTGAAGTATCCAAACCAGAGTTTTTATGAGCAACGATAGAAGCACAGTTATGTTAAATAATTGGTAAGGCAAAGCACTGTCTAATCGTGATAACGTCAGCTGTGAACAACCAGTCAATGAATTGGAACGAATCCACTGACCTTCACCCTGAAGAGGAGTGAGAAAGGTCCCCCTGCTGTCATCACCGAGAACAGGGCACTGTTTGTATGGAAAACAAAGCTTTCAATTCCTTACTAGTGCTAGGAAAAATAATAACGTTTTTACATCTGGTGTCTGTGTTTAGAGGAAAAAGAGAAAGAGGATGAAGAACTAAAATGTACTGAGCACCTAACATTTGCTGGCTGATTACATCTTACTGACTCTTCACAGCAGTCTCATGACAGAGGTATCATCATCCCAGAATAAGACAAGGAAAATATTGGGGAAATCAAACGACTCATGTTAGATGTCTTACAAATAATGTGATTAAATTCTAGTTCCAATATACCAACTACTATTGTGCTATCTGCTAACATCTTTATTTATTATTGCAATTGCATATTGATGCAGAGCCTTAGAAGTTTTCAACTGCATTTTAGGTCAGAATTTCCTTAAATATTTATACTTTTCTGCATTAAAAATTATACATTTATTGACTACATATATATTGAGTTACGTTCTGTTTATTTTTCAAATAACACTACTGATATATATTATGGTTTAAAATGTCAAAATTATTGAAAATATATTTAAAAAATACAGACATTCTGTATGACCACAAAGTATTAACTTGTATTTATAATGTGTATACTTATATCTCTCCATATGTAAAAACTACATATCATACATCTATTTTGGCTTTTGTAAAATGTGTCTCTGTGTGTGTGTGTGTGTGTGTATGTGTATGTGTGTGTAACATAATTTTGTATCCTACTTTTAAAACTTTATATCAAGGCTTTTCCCATATAATTAACATTAAACATAATTTAAGTTTCATGATATCTTCTTGAATTGTTAAACCACAATTCCTCTTCAGTTGGACATGTAGACGTCAGTTAGACTTTTCCACACTTGACATAAGAATAATATTTCTGTAAACACCCTTTGTATATATAGCTTTGCCTTTATGTCTGGTATATTTTTAGGTGTGAGTTTTATATGAACATTTGTTGGGTCTGCTCATTTGTAATGTGAAGGTTTGATACATATTGCCAAATTGCTTTCCAGAAAGATGAGACATGCTTCTTCATATCATTTCCAGTATTTAGAAGAATCCACTGAAGCTTTAGTGAAAAGTCCTACTCCTTGAAGGAGAAAACTCGCTGTTTCAAATTCAATTAATTCAAAAAGAAAAAACTATTTTCTATACTCATTTTTCTACTCTGCTGTTTTTCCTGTATATTAATATGTTGACATTCTTTAAAAATCATAGATACTAAGCTTCTTCATGTTGTATGTTTAAAATATATGTTCCAAATTTATCACTTCTCTTTTAATTTTACATATATTAACTTTTATACACTTACTATCATTAGTGTCTTACCAAAGTTTGTTATTTCTTCTTGGTTTTGCCTAAGTACTTCATATTTTTATTTTATGGGATCTGGATTTCATGTTTGCTTTGAGCATCTTTCCCTACTGCAAGAGTATAAAAATGTTCCATATATTCTTCTAATACTTTGTTTTCTAATTTAAATTCATAATCCTTGTATGTTTTGCATATCTTGTAAGATAGGAATCTAACTTGATTTCTAGCCAAATTGATAGCAAATTGTCTGAAGCCCATCTGTTCGCCAATCTATCTTTCCCCATTAATTTGGAACATGTTTTTAAACAACAAATTCTTCAATAGTTGTGTGTGTGTATATATGTCTATTAATATGATTATCTGTATATACATAGGCATGAGTGAATGTGTCTGTGAGAGAAAAAAGAGAGTGAGTAGCCCTCATTAGAACATCTTTATATGTCATTTATATCCCCAGCCTGGCAAATATCAAAGGCATATGGGTCCACATGCACTAAAAACACAGCAGTGATGCACTCCAGGGATTTGTCACGAAGTACAGAGAGCATAAGCTTGAATTCACTACTTCTCAACAATTATCAGAATCTTGGTTACAGAAATAATTATTGAGGTTTGCCTAAAGTCTATGCAGATTTCCATTCCTGGATAATCTAACCAATTTTGGATTAATCAAACCACAAGAACGTTGTTTTTGGACTGACTGCTTTTTCTTTCTGGTAAAATCATTTTGACTGTATTGCTCTTGGCCTGCAATCATCTAACTACTTAAGGGGCATTACAGACACACAGCTTCATGAGTTCTCGATTACCCTATACTCTGTAGGAACTCTTTCTGATGACAAAGGGGAAATTTTTCTCTGGTCCCACTTAGAGAAAGAATTGGGATCCTCCAGGATAACTATAAACATTGAAATATCTGTGTTTTTCTCTTAGAGTTGGCCCTCAGAATATTTACAGATTTGTATCCATCATTCAGCTGATGAACAGAACCTCAAGCACTTTCTGTGTTAACTTTATCCTCAGATTCCCCAGATTCTTCTTCATTTTCAAAAACCTTACATTCTGTCTTGATTTCCTTATTTATGTTATTTTCTCACATAGTATGTATTCTGATAAACTGTCTTAAATATATTTTAGAAAAAGATGGGGCATAAGTAAATGATACAAAAATATTCTTTAGAATTTTTTTTTCTGGGCGTTTTTCCTCCTTGGTAAGAGGTGAGTACTGGAGAAGACCAAGTCTTTCAAACCTGTCTATACTAGCTCAGGAAAAGCTTGTTTACATTCAATGGTATATTTAGACAGTAGAATCTGGCTCTAGGTAATTTTATTAACTTACAAATCACTTTCCAATTGTAAACTTTGTGACCCTATTTTGTCTAATATCATTACATTCTTCTCTTTCTAAATTACACTTTCTTCCGTAAGTATTTGCCAAAGCAGGCAAGACCTACATGTGAGTGGGCATAATACATGTTACTTGCCAAGGCAGAAAACAGAATATATTTTAATTTTGACATGACCTTCCTGCAAAGTAGTATAAAAAGGAAAAATAACTTTGTTTATTTGTTTAAATCCCACCTCCAAGTCTTGCCTTCTACCCCAATATTTACTTATGTCAATATTATTCCTGACCTTCGCCTAACATAGATCAATGAAAGCAAACTGCCTGGGCACCATTTTTCACGGGTATAATCTGTGTGTAAATAAGTATATATACAAAAATAAGCCTTTACTACTTTACCAATGTTCTTTTTGTAAATGAAAATGTTATTACCTCAAAACTAACAGCCTAGAACCAGATAACCCTTAGAGTCTCTTCTGACTTGGAGTCAACATGGAATTTACAGACAAAACATCATTTTTCCTGTTCTCTTTGGCTCACCAAAAAACTTCAATACCTTTTCTAAGACCTTGAAATATACTAACATGTTTTGAAATAGAACATTATTATATGACCCTGAGTTTTATGAAATAGAATCATAAATAAGAATCAATCAATGGAATTTGTGAAAAATTAGCATAGAATAGTACATTGGCATTTACCTTTGACCTTTTGGATAACTTGGTGAGCAGCCTTAAAGTCCATGACTTGTAATAGTTTGTAATTTTATGAGGCATAAATTTAAATGTGTGAGCTATGAATTTAGCAAGGAGCAGTGAATCGTTAATGACGATAACAATTTAACATACCAGCTTTCGAACATTGATGCACCCTTTTGGTTTTTCTGCTTGTCATCATATTTATATAATGCTGCACAAAAGTCCCTTGAAAACTACCAATATTTGAGCCAAAAGTTTTTTAAAAAGTGATGCAATCAAACATAAATATGAATTAATACTATGTAATATTTTTATGTAGTAAATAACCAATTACTTTTGGTTTTTATTCCTAATGGGTCTAAAAGAGTAACCGATGTTTTCTTTTTTTTTTTTTAAACGGAGTCTTGCTCTGTCACCCAGGCTGGAGTGCGGTGGCTAGATCTCAGCTCACTGCAATCTCTGCCTCCTAGGTTCAAGCAATTATCTTGCCTCAGCCTCCAAAATTACTGGGACTACAGGTGAGCACCACCATGCCCAGCCAATTTTTGTATGTTTAGTAGAGACGGGGTTTCATCACTTTGGCCAGGCTGGTCTCAAACTCCTGACCTCAGATGATCCACCCACCTTAGCCTTCCAAAGTGTTGGGATTACAGGCATGAGCCACCGCACCTGGCCCAAATATTTTCTGTAGAAGTCTTCCCTTATCTGCAGTTTCACTTTTCATGGTTTCAGTTACCCTTGGTTTGAAACTATTATGTGGAAAATTTCAGAAGTAAACAATTCATAATTTTTAAAGTATCCACTATTCTATGTGGCAAGATGAAGTCTCCCTCTGTCCCGCTCTGTCCTTCCCCCTCCTACCTGGGATGTGAACCATCCCTTTGTCCAGTGGATCCCGTCGAGGAGATGTCTGGGTTATCATAATATCCTAGTGCTCTTGTACAAGTCACCTTTATTCTCCTTCATGATGGTCTCAATGTACGAGAGTAATGATGCTGGCATACTGTTATAATTGTTTTATTATTGCATTAGTTATTGCTATTATTCTCCTACTATGCCTAATTTATAAATTAAACTTCATCATAGGTATGTACATATAGAAAAAAGACAATATATGTAGGGCTTGGTATCATGTGCAGTTTCAGGCATTCACTGGGGGGTTCTTGAATCATTGCCCCATTCAGTAATGGAGGGTTAGTGAATGTAGCGAGTGATACATTTTATAGAGGAAAATATATAGTGTAATTGACTACAGGTGAGACAGGGTATCAGGATCTACCTATACATTTGAAGAATTAAAAGAGGATATCAGGACCTACCCATTTTATGTGCCAGGGGTTTATTCTATTTAGCACTTTATGCTTAGGGCTTAATTTTCATCAAACCATTTAATCGCAGAAAAGCGAAGTATTTATTTTTTAAAGACTCTGGTTGTCTCATCACAGAATGGGCAAAAATTAGAGGAGATGGAAAAACATCTGTGAAGGGGAAGAAACAACTTCTTGTTTGTTGTTTCTTGCCTCATTCCAGAACAACTCTCCAGGGCCTGGAATGCCAGCTCCAGGGCTCCTTAGGATCAGATGGGACTGTATTGCAACTGCTCTGCAGTTCAGCTTTTTCTCCTCTACAGACATAATTTTTTCCACTCCCCCACTGGTATTGGTACTTCTAGCACTCCCCAGTAAATCGCCTGCCTCCTACGTAATATTATCTGCCTCAAATTCTGTATTGCCAAACTTGACCCAGCTCACCAGTGGAGATTTGTAAAAATATACATTCCCAGACCTCATTCTAGATCTAGTAAAATCAAAGTGTCTTACAGCATGAGAAACTATTTAAGTTTCATAAGTTACACGCCAGAAGTTTGCCTTAGGTAGTTTTTATGACTATTCAAAGAGCAGATAATTATTCTACTCCCAGTGAACTTCAAGGTCTCAAGACTACTTGCTGCCAGGTTGTTGACATATATTTTACATCTGTACAATCTAACCTAATACTTCTCAGGAAATTGTTTCCTTTAGTATCTATCATCTAATTTTCACTATTTAAAACTTTGTTTGTTATACTTATATACACAGATATCAATTAATAGGTAATTACAAAGCTGAAGCTGTAACCTCTACTTTGTAGCAGTCAGACTGTTCCTTTTCTTTTTCCCCTTTTTTTAATAGGAAAATAATTTGGAAATTATTTTCCTTTGGAAAAGGAATTTTGGTTAGGCACAGTCAATGTTCTATCTCCTATAATAAAGTGGGATGCTTGTTGCATTAAATATTTAAATACGCAGCAATCTCCAAATCTTGTTTCAGACTCTATCACTATTATGTTTAAAATAAAGGCAATAAAAACAGAAATGATCATCAATTTCACTATTTTGTGATTCCCATTAGTAGTCATTTCTTTTCTTCAATAAAATTACAGCAACTACACTTACCACTTGTGTGATGAGACATTTTCCAAAACCATCTTTGTGAAGAAAATCTCTTCATCCTAACTGTAATAGCTGTATAAAACCAACGTCATTACACAAAGTCCTAAGGCAAACATTCGTAAATTGTGAAAATTCTTTAAAAATAAACCTATTTGGCCAACAGTTGCAAAAGAAAAAACTTAAAAGGAGCACATATTTTTCCTTTGGCTGCTTTAAGCTCAATGAGTTTTCCATTTTCAGTTGCTTTCTTTAATATAAAGAGATTGACTCTGGAATAAAACTAGCAAAAAGAAAGGTGAGCATTTGCTATTGAAACTGGGAGTCCATGTGCCAAGATCCAGAATGCTGTGCTGGAAAAGTGCTGAGACCTCAAAACTTTAAAACATTTGTTTTTGCACAGAAATGCTGACACCACCTATCTGTATCAATTCAGCTCTGTGAGTTGTGTGGCGCAGTATCCTCCTTCCACTACCTTAGATATTCTGCCCAATTCCCAGAAACAAACAACAGAAAATTATTCCTCCGATGATGAGTTTTCTCATATGTTAGCTGGGAACATATGCCAAGGCATGTTCTCAGTGTCAGAGAGAGAGAGAGAGCCTGGAGTCAATCATCTGGATGGCTCAGTAAATGCAATCCCAACACCACCATCACCTCCTAATCCCCTTACATTTGGAACTGTTTCATATGAGGCAATCACCTGGAGAAAGGCTAGTGAATTGCAGACGTTGGACCAAATCTACATGTTTTTATACAGCCTGTGGGCTAAGAGTCATTTTTTATATTTTGAAATGGTTAAAAAAAAATCAAGAGAAAAATAACATTTCACAATAGGTGAAAATTACATGAAATCCAAATTTCTGTATCTATAAATAAAGTTTTACTGGAACAGAGCAGCCCTCATTTGTTTATGTACTATATATGGATGCTTTCACACCACAATGGCAGAGTTGAGTAGATGCAACAGAGAACTATGGTTCACAACAGCATAAAATATTTCTCTCTTGCCTTTTACAGAAAATATTTCCAGCCTCTGACCTAGAATGCTGTAATTTACAAGGTTGTTTTACATGCATCTCATTCAATGCAACGAAGTGGAGGGTATTACACAAATTCTACAGAAAAAAAAGACAATGGCATTCCAAGGTCTCATATAGCCAATATGAAGTATTTACTCAAATTCTTTGATTTTGTCAAAGAGCTTCTCTTACAAATAGGTGGTGTATCTCAACAGATAAATTTGGTAATGCTAATTAGTATTTGGTTTGTAAAAAAAAAAAAAAAAAAAAAAAAGTTGGCATCCTTTCATTTCTCAATACAACAACCAAAAGTAATTTGCATAAAATCAGGCACTTCAGAGTATTTCAGTTTGTGAAGGACCAAACTAAACTCTTGGAAATCATGTTCTGCCTGATGATATTAACTAACACACTTGCCACTCAAAGAAGAAACACAAGTTTCTCTCTTCAGCTCCTCAGGGGCTCCAGTACAGTGGAAAAGAACCCTGAACACATCATTTTTCCCGTGGACTCCTTCATATTTCTCATGCAAATACAGTAGATTATTCTGACAGGGTCAAACTCTCCTGAAATTGAGTTACTACAGCAATTTTGTTCATTCTTTCTGAACATACCATTATTCATAGTATCCCCAGCCTGAACTAGTCAAGAAGAGAGTTTCATGTCTTCTCTAGGTTTTCTCTCTACATTTTACACTTGAGTAGCTACAGAATTTGTACTTTTCTTCTAATATATGAAGCTAGTATGACAGTCATGAAACACCATGCCCAGCTAATATTACCTAATTATATAATATATACAATCACTATCAATTCACTTTTTTAAGTGTTTATGAATGCAAGGAGAAGAAAAAAACTCTACTAAGAAAAGTGACCAAGCAAATATTGACTAAACTCCGGGAAGAATGACATTTAGCTCCTGCTTGGCCAATAACTACGTAAGTTTGGGGAAATCTTGAACTTCTCTAGGTCTGTTTTCTCCACTATATGAGAAAAGAGACTACATGACCTCTGGAAGCCATTTAAATTTTTAAAATTATTTCCACTTCTGAATGTATTTTGAATGCTCACTCAATCCAAGTAGGTCTGACTTTCTTCATTTCTAAATTAGAGATAGGACCTCCAGCCTAGGTAGTCAGTTACAGTAAGAAAATACATTTAAAGGACACAGTACTCCAAAGATATAATGATAATAGAGTACTTTGTGTTTGTAGATCATTTCATGCATGATAAGCAGGTCTATGACAATTAAAGAAGAGGCTATGCCAGGCACCATGGCACACATCTACAGTCCCAGTTACTCAAGATTGAGATGGGAGGATGACTTGAGCCAGGAGTTCAGAGGCTGTAGTATGTAATGGTTATGCCTGTGAATAGCCACTATACTCCAGCCTGGACAACATATTAAGACTCCACCTCTAAAAGAAGGAAAAGAAAAAAGAGGCTTAAAAAGTGAGAGGAGAGCTTGTTTGGAGGTTCTAGCAGGGGAGCGCAGCTACTCGTATACGCTTGACCGAAGACCGGTCCTCCTCTAGCGGGGATGGTCGTCCTCTTCGACCGAGCGCGCAGCTTCGGGAGGGACGCACATGGAGCGGTGAGGGAGGAAGGGGACACCCGCCTAGCCAGCCAGATCAGCCGAATCAACCCTGGCGATCAATGGGGTGACAGATGTCGCAGCCAGATCGCCCTCACTGCGGCACTATTCACAATAGCAAAGACTTGGAATCAACCCAAATGTCCATCAGTGACAGACTGGATTAAGAAAATGTGGCACATATACATCATATACACCATGGAATACTAGGCAGCCATAAAAAAGGATGAGTTTGTGTCCTTTGTAGGGACATGGAAGCAGCTAGAAACCATCATTCTCAGCAAACTATCACAAGAACAGAAAACCAAACACTGCATGTTCTCACTCATAGGTGGGAACTGAACAATGAGATCACTTGGACTCGGGAAGGGGAACATCACACACCAGGGCCTATCATGGGGAGGGGGGAGGGAGGAGGGATTACACTGGGAGTTATACCTGATGTAAATGACCAGTTGATGGGTGCAGCACACCAACAAGGCACAAGTATACATATGTAACAAACCTGCACGTTATGCATATGTACCCTAGAACTTAAAGTATAATAAAAAAAAATTATATATAAAAAAAAAAAAAAGTGAGAGGAACCACACGAAAAGTGGAAATAATGTTTCTTGTTTTTGAAAGTTCTGCAAACCCATGACAAACTTCCTCTTGGTACACAAGGCTTTTCTCACACTGCTCACTTGAGGCAGATAACACCTGAGCCCTTGTTAGGTGTCCTCTGTCCTCTTTACCTACCCTTGGTTAACATAGACCAACAGGATGAACTGTGCTCCTTCAAAACCCAAAATAATAAGAAAACCACTCTAAACCAATAATCACTTTTCATAGTGATAGATCCCAGGAGGAAATCACACTCAATATCTTAAAATACAAAATATCATCTTTATTTCTTATTTTATAAGCTCAAGTTTAAGTTGTTAAGCAGTTTTACCGAGTTCCGCCTCAAGACCAAAATGTATAATCTCTAAGTTCATCAATATAAGATTTCTCAATTGTGAATATTTTCATCTATCAATGTTGTTTTCTCAAAATGATTCTAACTACTGTTAAATTTTTTCAACACTATGACTTTATATATCACGGTCACCAAAATAGTTTACATTTAAGCTGATCAATCACCCTAGAGAGGGCTTAGCAGCATCACATTAACCTTTAAAAAGTTAACATTTTTAACTAACTATAAAAAAAGAAATGGGGGTAATATGGCAAAGGCATCTGACATTTGAGCCTGTTGCTCCTTGGCTCTTGTCTAAGCTCTTTTCATTAGGTCATGTAGATTATGGGTTAAATCTTTTACCCTATGTGTCTGGTTATTTGTCTGAACATAGAGTCAATAATAACAATCTTGGTCATGTTTGAGAGTCAACATAAGGGTACAATTAATTAAATCTGATGCTATTATGAACATTTAGATATAAATATAATTCAAAGAGAGCAAGGCTTGATAGGCAGTGAATTAAAAGAGAGCACTTAAAAGCAATAAAAAATTATTAGATTCATTTACTCATAGTAGACATTTGCAAACAATACTATGACAGACCCTGGGGACTCTGTGCTCACCGTGGAAGGACAGTGAACAATACTAGTGAGATGATAGGAAGGAGATGCATCCAAGCCTATGGGAGAATAGATGAAAGACATCCACATTAGACACTGGGGACATGACACTGATACCCAGTGTCAAAGAGCCAGGAAGAAATTAGTTACATGAAGAGGAAGAGGATAGAGAGATCTGGGAGTAAAGTAAGCCCACATGGAAAATTGCAGTGGTATACCATGGCATAGGGAACTAAAACTAGCTAGACCTGGTCTCAGTGGGCAGTGTTTTAGGGAAGCAGCCAGAGCCTGAGACTACCAGGTCCTAAGAGCCTTGTATGTCACACTAACGAGCTTCAACTTCAGCCTGAAAGCCTGAGAACTTGGTGGATGTTTGGAAAGATATAAGAGTGAGTGAAGGGGCAGAAACCTGAGAAAGATGGAAAATTTGGGAGTCTCTTGCAGCAATGTAGATAGTAACCTATGAGTTCACACAGGAGAAACCCTGGTGAAAGGGATCATGATGCAACAAGGAATATTTAGTAAGAAATAGAAGGTGATCAAGTAGAAATTCAGCACAACTTCTTGTGATAACCTGGACAACTGAGGAGATGCAATATTACATAGCAAACACAGAAAAGGTCAAGAGAGATGGAACTGCAACATGCGTTTCACATGTGCCCCATGAGAATAGCATCACGGGTTCTGGCAAAAGAAAGAAAAAGGAAGAAAAAATTCAATGCTTGCTTCAAATGTTCAAACCAAAATGAAGAGGAGTGAAGAAAGCCATAACATAGCTTTAGTTTATTTCTTTTTTCCTGAGAAAAAAGATGTGAAAATTGTCAGAGGGAGAGGGTCAAGGGAACGGAATGACTGATAGGAGGTGACACTCTGGAACGTGAAAACATTTCCAAGGATAAGAGATTCCAAGGATAAATTTTAAAAATATTCTATAGAAACTCCCAATGTTTGACTACCTAAATATATGCATAAGGTGGGGGGGGCACAGATAAATTAGGAATTATGCCTATCTTAGTTCTAACAGCTAGCAGGATGAAAAACATTAACACAACTTTACTGTGTCAAACGCAGCAACAAATGTACCCACACAGGATTACAGCATCCTATGGAAATAATAGCCTACATCTAATGTTTGGGGCATAATAAACACATTTGCAATTATGAGATTTTTTTATTCCCATACAAGAATGCAGAAACAAAGCCAAAATCCACTTTTCAAGAAAAAAAACTTGGCAAAGTTTCCCAAACAGAAGCCCCACTTACACCAAATCTGGTACCACTGGGTGCCAGACATCCACAGCAGGCACCAGACGGTGGAGCTCCTATCGCTTGCTTCACAGATTGCTGTCTGGTTGCAATTTCTAGTCATATGTGATTTATTTGGTGGAGCAGAGAAAACCCCCCTGGCTTCCTTCTATCAGTTCTGCATCCCAGCTTCAGGAATCAAAATAAACATATTTATCCACAGAGATTAGCTCCAGGTATTGCCTCTCTTTATCCATGAAACATTCCTTTACTCTTGTGCAAAGTATTGTTCAAGGAATAATTTAATTTACAAATTGTCAAGTAAGCACCTGGCTAAACAAGGGTGAGGAGAAAAGAAGCACCCTCAGCTGTCATCTTAACATCTAACTTTCATAAACTCCGCATCATTCCTTTCTTCCTTGATCTCTGCCTTTCTTTCATTTCTTGAATTAGGTCCAAGGACATTTCATAGCATGTCTTTCTTTTTTCTTTAAAAAATAAAAATAAAAATAAAAAAATAAACGGTTTGCCTAATGCAGGAACAGAAAACCAAATACTGCATGTTCTCACCTATAAGTGGGAGACGAATGATGAGAACACATGGACACATGGTGGGAACAACACATACTGGGGCCTGTCAAAACAACACACACTGTTGAGGGGTGGGAGGCAGAGCATCAGGAAGAATAGCTAATAGATGCTGAGCTTAACACCTAGGTGATGGGATGATCTGTGCAGCAATCCACCATGACACATGTTTACCTATGTAACAAACCTGCACATGCTGCACATAAAAGTTGGAAAAGAAAGACTTGCAAAATGTCAATTAATCATATACATATCTACTCAAAAATGTATACAATGTACCTGCAATGTATCAGTCACTCCACCTATCACCAGGAATAGAAAAATAAACAAGTCATATGACAAAGATAGCAAGAACATCTAATATGGAGAGATAATTAAATCATTAAAATACATTTTCATACATGCTATCATAGAGATACAAACAAGTGTTAAATAAAAATCCAGAAGGAATAAACTGGAAATATCTTTCATTAAACATGTATTTTTTCAAAGTTATTTTTTTCCATCACACTCACACAGAAATAAGGACATTCCAGAAGGCCTTTCCAGAGTGCAGTGTTTACCCTCCGTACAACTGACAATTTTGCACAAGATGTAAGAAAAGCTATGTCTAAACTAAAACCTTTCTCCTACTAAATCATGCCAAAAATCAGGATCTAACTAACAAAAAACATTTGTCTTTACTAAAAAAAAAATCATAATCCCAGGGACTGAAAATTTACACATACATCATATGGTAGTCTCTGCAGATAAATTTCCATTTCTTCTTATCTTGACACACATCATGCGTGACTATGGCTCATCCTCCAGCATTTATGCCCCAGAAGAGGGTGTGCCATCATTTACATCAATACTTACTTAAAATAAACCCCAATTGACTTTCAAAATGGGAGAAAAGTAGTATAAGCATTCTAAAAAAATGACCTTTCTAAAGTAACCGCAGCAATTTGATGCTTTCAAAGATCCATATTACTTAGGTGTTCTAAGATATAATTGACCAACAAAGCTCCATTCTCTTACCCCTAACTTTGGGATGTAATTATTTCTTTTCCACAAACCTGAGAACTTCTCTGGGGGCCACACAGCTTCTAAATGATTTTTAAAAAACAAATGAGGACACAATTTCCGGAAAGAAATGTAGAATTAGCAGTTACCTTCTATACTCAGTTTAATTTTCTGAGCATTTCTCTCCTTTAAATGACAATTTAATTAAAGAATGTAAACAATTTTGTTTAAGACCCTGAAGTCATTTTTATTTCTCTGGCTGATAGGAAAGGATCTAACATATCAACAAAATGAGATTAAAGGAAGAAGGTATGCCTGAAACTATCTTAAAGACAGGTTACCATAAATACATATGTTTGACCAAGTTTTATCTTTAGAAGGGAATATAGACTAGAAAGAAAAGAAATAGCCACCTACCAGATTACCAGGGGAAATGAAACAAAACCAGGTGATCAGTTGGAGAGAGTTGTTTTAGCCAGATCACACTGATACACATAATCATTTTCTCAAGACAATTATGCATTCACCAAGGCAGTAAGTATTACTGATTGGAATATCCAAATAATATACGTATACATATACGTACACATATACATACATACACACGTAGCATCTTTTACTGTAATAACTAGTGTTTTCTCAACTTACTGTCGCATGTAACAAGAACCTACAATGTAAGCAAATGCTCTTAATCATCACATATATTATGTAAGAAAAATCTCATTGTAGAAATATTTTTCCTTATTAGAGATATTTCTGCTTTTGCTGTTTCTCATTGGCTCTTTTTCTTGATTTCAAATAATCATTCCAGAGTATTCAGAATGTGGATCCCCTCAACAAGAAAGGCTTCTGTTGTTAAAATGTTGTACCTCTATATATATAAAGTGTTCCAGTTGGATATGTCTTAGGTTTATTTCTCCAGTGGCATTATTTATGAGTATCAAGAGATAAAAACAATCAAACAATTGTGTACAAAGACTTTATCACAGAAAACAGAGAGTTGAGGACGGTACACAAATCCCGTTGCAAACATTCCAGATTTACTTGGGAGTGCACAGTATTTATGGGAGTGACTGTTTCCTGCTGTAAAGTACAAAGCAGCTTAGGTCTTTGACTGCCCTGGGTGACTGACTGAGTGCATTAAAAGATTCCTATGAGAAGCATGCTTGATGCGAATGAATCCACATTCCACATACTACATCTAGCTACTGAGTCTAGTTGCACCCGTTATTCGAAGCAGGTACTTAGGGAAAGACAGGGGATGTAGAATTCCTATTTATAATCGACACACTGTTCTGTTAATACTAAGTGATTAAAGGAAGTAAATTGGAACACAACTTCAGACAAAAATAATATATATATATATATACACATACACACACACACACATATGTAGAACTAGCAGTTATCTTCTAGACCACTTTAGTTTTCTGGATATTTAACTCCTTACAAAAAATGATCCTCAGCAACAGATATCCATAAGGTTAAAAAATGGGAACTATCTTGTTTTTAAGAGAGTCAAGACATTTTTATGTCTCTGACTGATGGAAAAAGATCAAACATGTTAACCAAACTGGAATATAAAATGATGTCTATATCTACACACACATACAAGACTAAAAGACACATTAATCACAGCATTAACACAGTAACCATGGCAATATGTTTCCAGAGTGGTAATTCCCAACCATGATTTTTCAAGAACTTGGAATATTCCCAGGTATCTCTAAGATTGCCATGAAAAGTATCATCACCGACAATAACAACGAAAATGCCACTTTTCATTC
>NW_012101843.1:1403599-1405632 GCF_000951045.1 Mandrillus leucophaeus
AACTGTAAGTATTACCTTGAGGAAGTATTTTCACTGTTCTAAGCTTTATTTTCTTTAACCCATGAAATAGAGACTGTACTAAATGTTCTAGCTCTGACATTTTCTGAACATGTCAGGCATAGCTTATTTTAAATTACAGAGTTATGATCTTTATCTGATAGCGTTACCGTTTGATTAAAGTTGCCAGTCTTCAAGACTTTACCCTAAAGATTATGCCTTTTAACAATTAGAACAGTATTTCGACAGTAGTCTTCTAAATATTTCAATGAAACTTTCTAAAGGTACATAAAAATACACAGAAAAAAGCCAGAGCTGAGGGACATCATATTTACTTTTTAAAAAGGTAATATATGTTATTAAGGTAAGGATTGGCTGATAAAAGAATTTGTAAGTGGAGGCTAATTTTACAGTGTAAATCTTACTGTTTTTTTTTTTTTTTGTCCTTCTCTGATAATGTTTGAAGGCCAATGAAAGCACCGTAGATATTAACATATGTGATTTATGAACATGACTTGGTCAGCATCATGCAAATAAAAAAGAAACACAAAGAAAATAATGTACCCTAGAAACTGAACAAAATATAAAAAAACAGACAATAATAACAAAAACCCAAGGGAATTGGTGGGTGGTTCCATAAAGCAGCTGTCTGATGCTGGTATATGCCCCAGAGGACAATCTCTCCTGACATACACACTTAATACAGTTTCTCCCTCTGACTCTCATTACATATTGGGTATTTATGAAACTGTCTGTCAGGTTATGAAAATCTAACTGGAAGTATTATTCATGTCAATTTCATTCATGCTATTGCTATCAGGACACAAAGAAACTTCCACTAGCTTTGGGAAAAATAAATGACACATGTTTTCTTTAAAAATTAAAAGCACTGTCTTAAAACTATGTATTTAAAATTCTAAATATATATGACTTTCAACTATATTTACATGAAACAATAATTCATATGTCAGGTAAAACCTCCCTGCCCTTTGATACCTAGAAGATTGCCTTGAGCCTCCAATCCCAACCCATGTAGTAGTTCAAAATAAACACTTCCCATTTTCTCATGCAGAATGACTTACCCTGCTAGGAGGCTCTATCCTCAAAGTCGCTCACCTTTAATCCCAAGCGACTTACCAAGTTTTGTTCCCCGCACTCAATACAGTTCCTTCCCTAAGAGTAATTATGGTGCCAACTGGTTATAATGATGATTTTTTTAAATCTTGACAAAAATAATTAAATTCATAATACAGAAGTTAAATAAGAAATTGTACTATTAAGAACAAATTTAAATAGAAGACTATTACATATTTATTTCTTTGATTCAATTATATTAACATTGTTTCAGAGACTTATATAAACTTATCATTATTCACACCTCTGTTAGGAAGCTGCTCTGTACTTTTATTAAAAACTTGAAAGCAGCCCATATATTCAAGTGAACTCTGAATTGAATAGCTAGACTTTCTCTTAACCTAATCATGGATCATTTATCTCAATTAAATTGATTCCATTTTTCTTTTTTTTCTTTTTTTTTTTTTTTGAGATGGAGTCTGCTCTGTCGCCCAGGCTAGAGTGCAGTGGTGCGATATCCGCTCACTGCAAGCTCCACTTCCCTGGTTCACGCCATTCTCCTGCCTCAGTCTCCCGAGTAGCTGGGACTACAGGTGCCCACCACCACGTCTTGATCGCCCGACCCCATGATCCACCCGCCTCGGCCTCCCAGAGTGCTGGGATTACAGGTGTGAGGCACCGCACCCGGTCTTTTCTTTGTTTTTAAGAATTCGTCAATCTCTGACCTAAATCTATGCACATGCACCTTTTTGTCAAAGAAACTTTATTTGTTTCTACCTCTAATATTACATTTTTTACAGGTTTTTATTCTCTAATTGTATTCCATTCAATAAACACAACAAATATTTATAATTCAAGACTTTATCATGACCATAATTATAAGTTTTATATTAAATTGACATCCTTAATCAATTACATATTCATCCTTTCATAAATATAGCAATAACTCTGGGTTTCATTTC